>NW_010115615.1:0-52555 GCF_000699245.1 Pterocles gutturalis
CCGACTGTCTCAGCTTAGGCGACCCCCTGCATGAACCTTCATCTTCCTCTCTCTTCTCCTGGCCCTCTAGTTCCGGTGCCCCATATCTATTGTGTAAAGGCAATTGGGAGGGTGAGGAAGGTTGGGAGGGGATTCGCCTGCTCCCCTGGGGCTGGGACCTGTTTCCATTCTACCCCTTCCTTAGGTCCCTTCCCTACTCCAGGAGAGTAGTTTAGGCACCTCCCACATACCAAGTTGTCTCTGCCGTCTGAAGCTCTGTCTGCACGGAGGCATCGGCCATTGCAGGGGAAGATGGTGCAGACCCCTCAGCCAGAGCTGCAGTCTTATCTCTGAGACGAGTGCCTACCGTTCTGATTGGGGGGTCAGGTAGGATGTCCGTGCTTTTCCTGGTCTTTAGTTCTTCCCCCCTTCTCAGAGGAACCCTGCCTGCTCACTCTGCTCCTACGGCTGCCTTATTAGGCTTCTGGACCCGGCAGAACTTCAGCGTCCCACTATACGAGCCACCTCCTCTGCTGCTGCAGCGTGTTCCAGGTGGCACCCCCGTGCTGCCTGCTCTCTGGAGGCAGAGAGCTAGCTCCCGATACGAATTTAAGGACTTGCCCCGGCAACTCCCGCACCAAGTCAGCCTCTCGCGGGAGAGCTGGCGGTGGGATTCGCCACTCTCTCGAGGTTTTCCTGTCGAAGGAATCTCCCGAAAAAACCCCCCTGTGCCTTGCGATCAGCCGGTATGTCGGAGTTGGGTCGGCTCCGAAGCAGCTGATCTCAGTGACTGACTAAGAGTAGTGGAAAAATTCTTACAGGAACTTTGGATATGATGGATCCTTTTCTTTATTCACATAATTTGTACTAGTCAAATTGTACTAATGTTTGTCTTTTAGACAATAGATGAGAGAGACTCTTAAAATTAAGAGGAATCATGTTTTCATCATTAGTAATTTTACTAGGAGAAGGGTCTTTTGGTGTGTGGTTTTTTTTTTTTGTCTAGAGAGAAATTAAATGGCTGATTTAACAAGGCTGTGTTATCTGTAAATATGGTTGTACTTTACTAAGGGTCATGGCTGAAAGTCATATATTACTGTAGTCTACAATACATTGGTTTTTTTTTCATTACAGATGAATGTTTGAATGGAGTTTTCTGTTGTAAATGAGGATTGCTTATTTCTTTGTGTTCCGCAAAGGCAGATTCAATTTAATCCATGCTAGCTGCATACCATCGAGAAGACCACTCCACTGGGCGTCCTTTTGCAGGTGCCAAGTTCTGTGTTGCCAGAAGGTGTGACTGTGTCTAGAAGCAAAAAGCCAGAGGAGCTGCACTGGGGAGGGTTTCCCTCCAGTTTGTTTCTTGCTACCGAGTGTTAAATAAATATTGAATAAAACTGTTACATGTACTGAGTTTTTGTCCATTTATCCTATAGCTTGTGTTTTCTTTCTTTGTAGTTTTCTGCTGTATCTGAAGCAGGTGTTAGTTCTTGTTTGGTAATGTCTAGTTTTACGATGTTTTTTGTGGAAGGTCAAAACTTTAGGCATGTGAATGAGTTGGCAAAGAAAAAAAAAGTTGCACAGCCTGTCGTGAAACTTCTTCATCACTGTTGCTCACCTTCAGGACAGAAATACATACTGTTTCCAAAAATGCAAATTAGAAGTATTCGCGTGTTTAGTGCTCAGAAACATGACTCTTATTTCTGTGTGTCAGAATTATAATAATACACTATAAAATGGATAATGTTAATAATAGCTTCTTGTTCATCAGTGTAGTGATGGAAAGTTACTTCCTTTGCACTAGGAACGGAAACAATTTATAGTGTCCTACAAACAACTGACTGGTGAAAACCCTCTCAGAGTCTGTGTAGAGAAGATGTCAATCAAAATACTCTTTTTTCAAGTCCTCTAAAAAGTCATGTAACTTTGGCTAGAGCTTGTCTTCTGAAGTCAGCTTTCTCTTTAATGCTCTTCCAGAGACTGATGTACCACTATGTTAAGGGCCCCCTATTATAGCCACTGGTGTAAATAAGACTACCTCTCCCTCCATCTGCTACTCAGACATCAGGAGGGGAAGAATACCTGATCTGGTTAAAACTTGTCACAGTACTGTAAATGATGACTTACTCGGAACCTCAAGCAAGCCAGAAAGTACGAGTGGAGGTTGTTAGTAAAGAGGGGAGCAAATTTTATCTTTGTAGGTTTTTTTTCTTCACTGGAATTACTTCATTGTCCAACTGCCTTTTCGTCTCCTCTTGTGTGCTTTAATATATGAAGAATATACCCCACTGCTTTACATGGTGATATTCTGGCTGGACCTGGCCAGGCTGGCTCTGCAGACCGTTGTACAGCTGTTGGGGTGATGTTTTGCTGGATTTCACTGCTTTGGCTAGTCTCTTTGGTCTAAGCAGTAGTGGAGCACTCCTGCAGTATGTTACTGCTCTTTCGCTGGACTGTGCCTGGTAGGCATTCCATCTGGTAGCAACTATCATTTATTCAGCACTCTGCCATGGAGTATAGGCACACCTCATGCTCTACCTGAATGCTTCTGTTGATTAAAAATGGTTGTGCCGTACCTTGGATGAGCTTGTACTGAGGAAGCCTTATTGCTGCTGAGCCAGTGTAGACTGGGATCACATTCCAAGTAGAAGGATCAGATTAGCAAATAATATTCTGCTCACTGTGGAATACTTGTCTATCAGTCCCAGCGATGAACTGTTACACACATATCCCTAGCATGGCCCTGAAATTATACTGATATCAAATATCAAATTGTTTACAAGCCAAATGGACTTCATCTTTCCAAAGAGATTCCTCATTTTCCAGTGAAGAACACCTTGCACCCAAACTCTTGTAGCTGATGGCTAAGTGCCCAAGAGGTACTTAGCATGGAGGGGAAAATGTTTTGTACTTATTGTTGTGACAATTATTGCCAGGAAAAAACATCCGCAGTTCTGTGCTTCATGAATTTGCTCTAAATTAATGTGCATGTACTAACAATCTTGTATTTAATATATACAGGGGGAAACCATCAGTAACAAATGTACTGCCTTCTTTTAAAGTAGCAGTTGACTGTAAGAAATGTAATGTCCTGATACATCCTACTATCAAACAGAAAAAAACATGAACATGTTATTTCTTTGTATGTCTCCTCTGCCATGCAGTGCAAAGATACCGAAGTTTGACTGTGTAGAGAAAGGTTGGGCTTCGAAAGACACGGACCCAAGACAGCAAAAAGCTCCATGTGAGCTATCCAGCCCACTGCTCAGCATGCACTGCCTGTGGAGCTGTCTTCCAGCTGCGGCTGGGCTCTTTCTGGTTCTCGATGTTCCTCCTGCCCCCAGATATCTTTGCTCTGCACGTGCTGGGAAGATGCAGCCTTGTTTGGGCTGTACGTCAGCTGTGCACTATGTCAACAGAAAAAACAGTTTCAAAGGCACATCTTATCTTCACATGAGTTGCTGCAGGTCCCAGTGCTCTCCCATTCTACCACTGGTGGGGAACACCATGCTTTCAGGCATGTAATGCAAAATTCAGCAGTCGGGTACGGAAATTGTCATATTTGTTGTTAAACTTCACCTCTGTCTGACAGACCTCTAGTTTGCTTTTGGTCTTCACAAATATGAAGGGGAATACAGATCTGTCAGATGAACCATGCTCGTGATTCTGCATAGTTAAAAACTCATTGAAAATAATTCTTTGCAGCCCTCCAGTGATCTTTAATGCACTTGTCCAGTTCCTGTGGTCCAGTAATACTTGACATTGTGGCAGTAAACACTTCATAAATTCTTGCCACTGCCTTGACAACAGAGAGGGAGTGCTCAGCTGAGGAGTAGAGAGCCTGTATGGACAGAAAGCTCTGTCATCTCCTCTGCTCTGTGGAACTCGCCTTTGGCTGGCCTGGGCAGTTTACCTGCTATTAGTCTGCTCTCCTCCCCCCATTTTGACTTGGTGTTCCCAGTCCTAAGAAGATGTGATGCTAGTAGTGTGGGACTGCAATCCAGAGACAAAGTGTCATTATTTCTGACAACAAGCAAGGTGGCTTGGGTATGGAGGAAAGCAGCTTTTTTGATAGCCTGTACTGGGGGAGAGGGAAAGAAAGGAGGCAGTGTTGCATTTATTTTCACATCCCTTAAACTAAGATCTGCGTTAGGGGTACTTGATATTGGGTTTAGAGAATAACCTCAAATTTTGCCCCCTGAGGTCCCTGTATTCCTTCTGTTTCCCATATCCTTGTGTTCCAGAGCCCTTTGTTCACACTCACTTTTCCTCCAGGCTCAGATTGCCGAGCCTTGTTGTCCTGTGTCCCATCAACCTGATCTAGTCCCTCCCAGCTTAGAAAGTCCCCTTTCCTCTTTAGCAACACACAAGAGAGACCCCTTCACTTCTCCCACCTATATGCCCCTTTTGCCTCCCAACTGTCATCCTCTCTGCATTTAGCCACAGGTCTTTGTGTTTGGATGGTCTGGTCACCCAGCCCAGTGTTCCCCATCTCTGCCCCATCCCTCCTGTTGGCCAGTTCCTCTGTTGATTCCTGCAGTCCATCCCCTTGGCCAGCTTCGGAAACTGCATGAGGTAAAACAGGAAACTGCAGGTGGCTGTTCCTATTGCTGCCTTAACATCTACAAGTAATAAAATGCCAGTAAAGAGACAGGGAGATCTTTCTCCAGGTTGTGGCCTGTAGTCGTCTTTGCAGAAAGAACGTGTTTTTTTACTCTTGCTTTGACATAAACATTATTTAACTCACAGACTGCTCCAACCTGCTTGGTATCTCTTGAAATTTCATGCAATTTATGGAAAGAACTTTGTTCACTTTTTTAACAGCTAATTTTACTAAATTGATTTTGTACATCATAGAGATAAATACTGCTAGATTTTCTGGTGTTACTGAATGAAAGAAGACCACTTGGAGAACTGGTCAGGGCCGGATAGCCCTGACAGATAGCATGGGCAGTTATTTTTGTGAAAGGGTAAGTCCTGAATTAAACAGTCAAGGTCAGAGTGGTGTAGCTAAACCCAGGGGTTATTGAGCTCCTGTGACTTGGATGAAGCTCCCTTTCTTGGCAACCTCAGTAAGAGAACACACAGACTCTTGTACACTTTTGCTTTGGTTGATGAGACAGAGGTCTGTACAGAGTGTGGCCTGATTTATATTTGAAATAGGTCACCAAGAACTGAGTCAGACTTACCCTGCCTGGGAGCAGTTCCCAGAGTGCCATGCCCTGGTCCTCTCTGACCTGGACTGGTTTCCTCCATGACCAGCAGAACTGGAGCTTTAAAAGGAGTGATTAACACAATTTCCTCTCTCTCTGTGAGTGCAGAAAAGAATTAAATGGACATAATCATGCTCAAATCTTTTTATTTTTTAAGAAAGTGAAAGAGGTGTGTGGAGAGGAACTACAAGATATGTAAAAATATAAATCTATAAAGAAAACAGCATTTTCATATTAAATGTCTGTTTTTAAGAAGCATGCAGAATCTTCTTTACATCAGGACATCTATGCTGGGTTACACCAAATGAGTATCCTCAAAGATACATTACGCGGAGTTTGGTTTGGTTTGCAGTAGATGGTATCCTCCTTTTAGAAGACATTTTGTGATTTTTTCCTGTAAAAACTGAAATTCCTCACAATCTTCAGAAGTAAATATGTTAGATCTTGGGGGAGGTAGGGTAGTAGGAGGAAATTACAACTGCATTATAAGAAAAAAGATTTTATTTTGATTAATTAGGAATACTTATGAGGTCCTTGATTGTGAGAGAAGGAAAAGAGACCTGGGTGTATGATCCTGCTCAAAAACGAGTGTGAAAACGGAAGGCAACCATAATTCAGTTCAGAAAGGACAATATGTGCAAAACTTTTTCCTTTAAAATTTCTGCTTTTTCAGTGTGCAGTAATGCTCACTGTCTCTACAATTTGTCTGGATTTTAAATCAGATCAGTGTAATTAGCTAACTTTACTTATTAGCTTGAGCTGACTCTAGTGGTACAATGGTTGAATTGGCTGCCATTATATTTGTTTAACTGCTGTAAAGTAAGTTTCTAACAATAGGTTCCTACACTTAAATAGCACGGTTGAGCACTGGTGCCCTATCAATCAGTCAGACCTTTCCCTCCTGCTGTCTGCTCTGATAGACACTTCTGCTGATGTGGGGACTCTGGAAGAAGAGATCAGGAAGAAGGGATGATGGATAAAGACCATCTCCTGCCTTGAGAGGAAATCAGAAAAATCCTTTCTTTGACTATCAACAAGCTGCTTTGTCAAGGTGTCAGAAGATTAATTATGCTCATGCAAGAGGCGAGAGCAACTGTTTTCCCCCCTGGTTTTGGTGTAATGGGGTGGCATTCTTCTGAACTGTGGCAGAGAATTGCAAAGAAAGAGGCTTAAGAGATTTCAGTCCCCTAACATCACTGTCCTGTAAGCGTTTGTAAAGCTCTTAGGCATACATCTGTGGTACTGTGAGGTTCTTCCCGTAACTGCTTAATCAAACTATTTGTTTCAAGTGTGGTATGGATTTGATCCCACAAAACATTTGGTGCCAACTGCTGTTGCAGGCTGTCAGCATTGTGGGTTTCTAGAGTGTATAAAGATCAAGCTTTCGATGAAAACAGATACAGTAGCATAACCATGAACATAAAAACATGTAACTATTCATTAGTTTTTGAAGTTTATAAGTCAGTAAAAGGGAAAATCTCCAGTAATTGTTTGTGGAGTATTTTTTAATGGGAGCTGAGCAACTCTGCTTAATATTTTGTTTTATCCATTGTCCTTTTGTATGTTTTCTGAATAAACTAAGTATGAAGTGTAAGAAAAAAATGATCTTACATTTTGTCTTAATCTTCTGGGGAATAAATAAAAAGCTAACTTAAGTTCTGAACAGAATCGGTTTAACTAAAAAACTAAAAATCTTAAAAATCTGAGACTTAAACACTTCTTAAAAATGTGAGGCCATTTTGACTGTGCTGTTTGAGATATAAAGCGAGTCTCTTCAAAAGCTGTTTAAGTCTTGCACAGATGATGTCAGTTAAATGACTCCTTCCATCTGGCCTGATCTCTGACTTAGTCCTGTAAAGTAGAGGATAAAGGAGAGCATAATATTGGGGGTTTTGGTTTGGGTTTTTTTTTCTTTTTTTTTTTTCCTTGAAAGGGTGAAGTCTTGAATAACAGGGAACTGGAGACTTAAAGACTGACATAAGTTTTTTTAGTTTGGTTTCTTTGGGATAGTTTTTCTGATTTTAATGTTTGCATTGCTAAAGCTATGACCAGTGGTAGATTTTTGTTGTTGCTGTTGTTGGTGGTGCTTCTGTGCAGCCTTTCTTCAAATTAATATCACTTTAAGATTTGTTGAACTCTAATACATGATAGCTGAAATCGTAAGAAAACCAAACATTTTAAACATGGATGTGCCTGACCTTGAAATGCTGCTGATAAAAGCTAATGCTGTTAAATTGCGTGGCAAATTAACCCTCCTTTCCAAGTGCTTTGTGTGTGCCTTTCCTGTAGGATAGGCTTTGATCCTACCAAGCAACACTTCTTTTACAATCAGTTATTTTTTAATGAAGGAAAATCAATGAACAAATTTCAGTGTCTGATTTCAGAGGTAATGAAATGTTTTCTTCTGAATCTGTCTGCCACTGTGCTTTGTCTTGAATGTGCTTTTGTATTGAATGCCTGACATGAGACAGCATTTTAGTGTAGAGGTAATAGTGGTTTTCAGCTTGAAACTTTTATTTTTGCATGTGTAAACCTTGTCAAGGATTACAAGTTCATGTGAGAAAGGCACAGGAAAGTGGATAATGGACCAGACAAGAAATAACCTTCTGAAGCAGTTGGGTTTCTTGAAGTCTGATTGAGGCTTAGCATCAATAAAGATGGGTTTTAATCTGAATCAAGAGAAAAAAAATGTTGCTTGCATGACAAATACTTTTTTCTTGAAGCATCCAGTTTCATATTATTTTGGTATTTTGGAGCACATTTGGTACTGTTTCGTGTTTGGTTTACATCCAGAAGTTATATTGCAGGATCATCTGTCTGTGCAATCTATGGGTTTTCTTTTCTTCCATTTGTGTCTTTTGAGAAGTATGGACTTCGTATGGGATTTAGCAGGAGATAATTGTATGTCTTTGTGGACTGGTGGGCCTGTGTAACTTGTCTGGTGGTGTAAATCCCCACTGAAATCAGACGACAGGCATGTGTGGAAACTGCTTATAGACATATACTGGCTTTTCCTTCTTGTCTGCTGAGGACCTCGAGTGTTTTCATTTTAAAATAAAGCGTGTCTTTTTATCCTCTGACAAATGAACCACCGTCTGCATAAATTCATTTGAAGGGGACATTATCTTCCTGTGTGAACTTTGGTGGGAAGTGCTTGCAGGCCATAAAGTGAATCATCTGTCTCCCTGGGCTGGAGTTGAAATCTCGGCCTGTCTCCCTGACATCTTCTCAAGGATGTTTAGCTCCAGGTCATCCCTCCCATGTCCCTTCTTGGCTGCTGTGCCTGGGCCACCTCTGTCACCCAGACCTGTCCCTGTGCCTGCCTGGGCCAAGGCTGTGTCTTGCAGGTCTTTCCTGTGTAATGGCTCTGACCTGGTGGTTTTGCTCTTTCATTTGGAGAGGGGAAAAATCATTGTCCAGGCTTTCACCTCTCATCTTTACTATGTCAGGACCCTGTTTGCTGTCCTGGACAAATGTAGCCTTGTGCCTGGTCTGTGTGAAAATTGTTTTCTGAGCTTGTCACCTTGATTGTGTTACCTTTCTTCTTGCATTCCTCTGTTGGAGTTTTCTTGTCTTTATAGCATCGGACCTAAGCTCTTTATCTTCTCTTTCAAGGACCTCAAATCCCTGAGGGCTTTTTCTCTCAGTTATCTTCCCCTTGTCTCTCCTTGTTATTGAGATGTCAGCCCCAGGACTCATTCAGCCTGTGGTGCCTAATGGGGCCGATGCAGCCGGACCTTGATCTAGGGCCAGGCCAGCGTTGGTGAGGCCTCCTGGGTCCCAGCTCACTTGCATGGTCTCACTCATGTGGTGCTTTCACATCTGCCACGGCCTTTTGGCTCCAGGGGCGGGAATGTGATTGTACGGAGCCAGCCTAAAAAAAGACCCTTCCCTCTGCGAGAGCCAGCCGGTGGCTCTGCAGGCTCCAGCTCTGCTCTGGGTGGTCATTTTTTCACCCTGGCTCAGGCTTAGCCTTGCTGCTTTCAGACAGAGCTGCTTAAATGTCTCTGCTCTGTGGTCCCGCTCTCCAGAGTTGGATTTTTTTGTTATATGGTGTATTCCAGCTCCCACTCTTCTGGGTACGGGGAGTGACTGTATTCCCTTGTGTGCCATGTTGTCTTGTGTGGATGCTTTGGAAAGGATCCAGTCTGTAAGTCAGGGCAGCATCTTTCCTAGTATACATACTGTCAGCGCCAAGGTAACACAAAGTTTTAAAAAAGTATATTGCGCTTTACGTACATACTTTGGTACAGACATTTGACTATTTTAGAGCCTCCGGGGAGTGGGGAGGTGTGAAGAGTTGGGAGCGAGCGAGCTCAGGGTCTCTCGATTTTCCAAAGGTTTTTTTTGTTTGATTGTTTGCTTGTGAGTTTTTAAAGCAGCATCTTCTTTCCATTCTAAACACGAGAATTAATGTTACTTCAGCACAGTAAGCCTTGGCGCACAGTTGTTTCTTCAGGTGAGCCCACATTGCTTTCAGCCTGCTTCAAAAGGACCCTGGGTTTGCCTCCAGCAAAATCCAGAGGCAAGGTTTTCAGCTTGTGCCTAATGGCAGGGATTTGCAGTGGCACGAGTGCAAGGAGGGGAGCCCTTCCCTCTGCAGCAGTAGCAGCTGCAGCTCATGGGTGAGTGGATTGATCGTGGCAGTGCTGAAGTGCTGGTCAGAAGGGGTGTATGGAGGTCTAGTCTGGCTCCTGCTCTGGCTGTTGCCAGCATTTTCGGTACAATTTGTGTTAGAGAAGGAAGAAAAAAAAGCCAGTGGGGTATAACCCAAGATATTATTGTATTGTAACTGAAGGAACCTTAGGAAATGGTAACAGTGAGAGGAAAAGATTAAAGGTTTGTTGTTGCCACTTTTTAGCAACATTTCTCTGAGAATTTAAGAGAAAATGAATTCTGCTGAAGTGACCTCTTTTTCACCTCTTACTGGCTCTTGAAAAGCCCGTGCTCCCTGAGCCATCCACACAGACACTTACCAAATAATCAAAAATCCAAGTGCACATGCTCCAAGGGATAGTTAAGCATCACTAAAAAAAATTCTCATCACTGTGATTATGTTAGAGGGCAGCAGTTCCTAAGGAAAATTGATTTTTTTTCCATTTTAATAACTTCAAAATGCTCTCAATCTATCCAGAAAGAAAAGGTGATAAGTCCTAAATAACAAACTAGAAGCTTTTTGAAGCCAGCAACATCTTTGTTGTTCTTCTTTTACATACATTTTCCTGTGACTAAGGATTTTGTTGAAACTTAAAAATAATATTTAGAAAGAGATAAAGTATCTGATCTTTCAATGTCCTGTACTTTTCTGTAGAAATGTTTTTTTTCATTTTAAAATTGGGTTTACAACAGATAAAATTTGAGCTTCAAAAGAGACTATTCTGGAAAGGAAGTGAACTTGAGAAAAATGGGCAACTCAACAGGAATTTTTTTTAGCTTTCCTTTTAACATGAAGTGTTCTTGGTACACTTGCTGACCCAGTTGCTTCATTGTTATTGCAGAGCGTACTTATTTTCTCTTTGATTTTTTTTTTCTTTCTATATTCTTGGAGAAGAAGAAATGTGCAACATTTGCCTGATACCTGACATTAGATCGAACAGTCACATCTCTGTCTTCCTAAATGAGAGTATTTGTGTATAATATTAATTCTTGTGTTTTTGGAAAAAGGAGAAGCAGCATTTTTCTGTTTTGGCAGATGAGCAGCTGTGAATGGCACACTGAAATAAAATCAGCATTTTGGCACTGTCTTTGTTGGGTCTTTTGCATTTACGGGGGGAAGGAATCCCTGAGCTGAGGGTTGTTTTCTGTGCAAACACTGTGAGAATGCTGGGACCAACAAGGTTGAGCTGACCTTACATGCTGGCCTGTTCCCTGCCGCTGACTGTCATGTTTCAAAGGTTAAACTAACTGTGGATGAAATGTAATCAGTAGTGCGCTGGATCCTTTCCAGATCACACTGGTGGAGTGCAATAACCAGCATTGTTAGCTTTGGGAGAGCAAGAGGCAGAGGTCATTACCTGTGTGCGTCTGAGCACGAGGAACCAGCTGCCTTTCCTGCTACCTCCCACATATGTTTATTTAAATCTTATCTGGAATTGTTATCCTGCTGGTCCCTGCTTTTCAAAAAGAAAAAAAAAAAGGCTGTTTATTCTTCATACACTGTAATTTTCATTTTTCTGTTGATTTCTCACAGTTTCCGAGGGATCTCAAACCCTGTCATTAGACAGCATCTGGATTGATAATTGGGGAAGCAGAAAAGAGAAAAAGAGTTGCTGCTTTTTTAGATGACAGACAAAAATAGGCCAGGGTAAACAAGACAGTACTCTTAAGACAGAGACATACTGCACTAGCAGAGGAAAGATGATCTTGGTAAAGCTTTCTTGCTTTGCTAGCGGGCAGCTAGGAAGAGAGCTGGTACAGTAGGAAGCTGGTGAGGGGCAGAGAGCAAGCGTGGGAGGAGGTTGGTGGAACAGAAGCATCAAAGCAGAGATAGCGTCTCTGAGAATTGGTTTGCTGTTTCTTTCTATACTCAACCACTCATTTTCCCCAACTCCATCTCTCATTTATGCAGTACTTCCAGTGCTCTGCATTCAGATCTGCAGCAGGAGTCTGGTCCTAGAATCAGATAAAAAGGCTTTCTGGAAGGCATCAGAAGGATGTAGCATATGGTGGGGAAGTACTGCTTATTGTCGCGTTAAGGATTTCAAGGGTGACAGGTGGTGAAGCCAGTATTTTTTTCTCCCTATTTAGCTATTACACAACCCCTTCTCTGAAAGTGCCTGTACAATAAGAATAGACTGAAGTGGGGAACAAAAAATTGTCTTCCTTTTGAATTCTGTGGAAAGGTTCATCAAAGTGTGTTGTTTTCTTTACAGACCAGTGTATGGGTATAGCCTTGAAAATCAATACATTTAGCAGCAATGGAGACTCCTTCCTGGAAAGAAGGAAAGGAGGACTTCCACTTCAAAGCAAATCAGACTTAATAGACATGTAGAAAGAATTTGGTTATTTTAATATATGTTTTTGTGTATATTCCTGATTATTATGTTACAATTAACAGCTGGGAATATGAATGCCTTTTCTTTTCTAGGAGCTCTCTGTGTGGGTTTTTCAGTTTATGTGTTTTGCAGTAGTTTCTAAAGAAGCCCTGACAAGAACAGAGGTCAGTGTTGGTATATAGGAAAGTCATCACTGTCCTGGGGAGTTCAGTGTAAGTTGGTTATGATGTGGGGAGAAGAAAATGCTGTTATCCTCCTTAGCTCACCTTTACCAGACTCTCAGGATTGTAATCACAAGCAGAGAGAGCTCCTTATCAGTGTTTCCATCTGTTGCCCCCTCCTGTACTTCAAGAGTAGAATGATCTTTTCCTTATTGCTGAGTCTTCATTAGATCTCCTCTATATTTCAGTGTGTGGGAGAGAACAAGGTGTTCTCTTCCTATTTAATTTTCTTATGAAATTCTTGTTTTTGAAAGGCCTTTTCTTTCCTTGACCAATTTATTTTTTTTCCCCCTTTCATTCCATGGCAGAGCACTGGAGATTTGGAAGAACTGATCAAAAGCACTAACAACTGTCTTGTCCTTGTATAACCTGAATTTCCTTCTTTCCCTGTCCCGTGTCTTTTACCTATGCTATATTTCTTTATAATTGTTCAAAGAGCAGCTTGGTTTTTCCACCAACCTTAAAGTAAAATGCTTCAATATCCACTTTCAGAAATGCTCCTGGACTTTTAGCATGCCAGACAGCATCTGAATTGGGCATAATTTCTGTATGGGTGGTTTCAACTCTATTGGGATAACTATTCCAATGTCTGGTACCTGTGGCCCAAAATTTTTCTCCAGGGTATCGCTTTAGGGAGCTCTGTGGGCATTGTGGAAGTCTTTATTTGGGGGGCTTTTCAACAAAAGCAGTTGTAATGTGAGAGAGGATTTAGACCCAAACTGCAGTCATAGAGGACATAGATCAGCATGAGTAGTGAAGATGCCTTGATCTCTTTGTGGTTTTCCTGTCAAGTCTGTAAGGAGCTCATCAATTTTCCAGTGTATGAGGGTGTCTTAGTTCCAGGGAGCTTCTGCTGGCTCTGCTTAGTGACCTTTGAAAAAAAGAAACCAGTTTCCTCTACGTCCCAGGTGTTCAGCTGCCCAAAACCAGGTCCATGGCAATCCCAGCTGAGGGGAAGACTTGTGAACCAGGTCCTTACCCCTATGTAAAAATAACCAGAATTCCTTAAAGAGATAAAGGCTTTTAACATCAGCATTTTTAGGAGGGTCTGGACACACTGTGTCTTTCTGCACAAGCAGCAGCAGTTAAGCAGCAAGACCTGACAGGGCTTGTGTTTTGCTGGAATATCTTAGTGATGAGGGAATCCAGGGCAACACAACTTGAAATCACTTTGCTTGTAAAATCCCTTTGTAACTGAAATATGGGGTCTGCTTGTATTAAACATCCGAAGATTTTTTTAAATATTCTGAACTGATCAGCTTACCCTTTTGTCTAGAGTGCTCTGACATTTTTATTAGGAAGATGCTGTGAAAAATCACTAATGGTAATCTACTGTCTCTGACTACTAAGCAATGATCATATTGTTTGCTCTCTGTAGTATAAAGGCCAGCTGCATGTAAGTGGATCATTTTATGTGATTACTAGCTGCACCCATCTGACTGATGGCTATAAATACAAATATAGCGTATCTCAAGTTGGAAAGGACCCATAAAGATCATCAAGTCCAACTCTCTGCTCCTTGCAGGATTACGTAAAACTAAACTGCAGGACTAAGGGTGTCGTCCAGATGCTCCTTGAACTCTGACAGGCTTGGTGCCATGACCACTTTCCTGAGGAGCCTGTTCCAGAAACAACCATACTCTTAGTGAAGAACCTTTTCCTAATGTCCAACCTGAGCTTGCCCTGATGCAGCTTCATTCCATTTCCTTGTGTCCTATCACTGGTCACCAGAGAGAGGAGATCAGCACCTCCCCCTCCACCACCCCTCTTGAGGAAGTTGTAGACTGCAATGAGGTCACCTCTGAGCCTTCTCTTCTCCAAGCTGAACAAGCCAAGTGACCTCAGCTGCTCCTCCTAAGTGTTGCCCTCAAGGCCTTTCACCATCTTGTTTGCCCTCCTCTGGACACACTAATAGTTTGATGTCTTTCTTACACTGAGGTGCCCAAAAGTGCACACAGTACTCAAGGTGGGGCCACACCAGTGCAGCATAGACTGGGACAATCACCCCCCTTGACCGGCTGGTGCGGTGCACCCCAGGACATGGTTGGCCCTTTTGGCTGCCAAGGCACACTGTTGATTTGTATTCAATTTGCCGTCAATCCAAATCCCCAGCCCTCTTTCCACAAAGCTGCTCTCCAGGCACTCATCTCCCAATTTGTTTGTATAACCAGGATTACCTCATCCCAAGTGGAGAATCTGGCACTGGCTCTTGTTAAATTTCATATAGTTGGTGATTGCCCAGCTCTGTAGTCTATCTGGATCTCTCTATAAGGTCTTTCTACCATCAAGGGAGTCACAGCTCCTCCTAGTTTAGTATCGTTGATGAACTTAGTGTATGTTTGATTCCTGTGTCCAGATCATTTATAAAAACACTGAAGAGAACTGGCCCTAAAATTGAGTCCTGGGGGATCCTACTGCTGACTGTCCACCAGCCTGATGGAACCTGATTTACTATAACTCTTTGAGCCTGACCCGTCAGCCAATTGCTCACCCAACATATTATGGACTTGTCTAGCTGTGTGCTGGACATTTCATCCAGAAGGATACTGTGAGAGATGGTATCGAAAGCATTGCTAAAATCCAAAAACATCACAGCTACTGTCTTCCCTTGGTTAACTAGATGAGTGACCTTCTCGTAAAAGGAAACTAAGTTGGTTAAGCAGTACTTTCCCCTCATGAATGCATCCTGCCTATGACCAATGACTGTGTTGTCTCTCAAGTGTTTTTCAGTAACTCCCAGAATAACCTTCACCATAATTTTACCAGGTACTGAAGTGAGACTGACAGGCCTGTAATTACCAGGGTCTTCCTTCTTACCCTTCTTGAAATTTGGGACCTTTGCCAGCTTCCAGTTGACTAGGACCACTCCAGACTCCAAAGACCATTGAAAAATAACAGAGAGAAGTCCCATGATGACATCAGCCAGCTCTTTCAGTACCCTGGGATGAATCCCATCAGGCCCCATAGATTTATGCACATCCAGCTGGAGCAGCAAGTCTCAAAGGAGTTCAGAAACACCTAAGTGTTTCTCTGAATGGTGATAGGCTGAATATCTGAACTTCAGTTTCTTTTTCTTTCTCCTCAGTGTAAGAGTTCAAGATGAGCCCTGATGTACCAGCATCTCGTTCTTCCCCTCCATGCAGATTTACATAGCAACGTGTGCACATTATAGCCACAAGTAACTTTTTTTTTTTTAAATCTCCTTCCTTCTTGACTGTGTTCCTTACACCCTTCACTGCATTTTCATTCTGTGAATTTATGAAGGCATGTTTATGCCTGAGTGCTAGTTTGGATAAGAAGATATCTTTAAAAGCACAATAATGTAAGAGGGGCTTCTGCTCCGTCAATCTGTCCATCCTGCTGCCTTTGTCTCCCAGGTGTGTATCAAAAATATTACGAGCAGTGTGGATACCATGGTGATACTCCAGAGCAGAATGGTTTGGAACCAGGGGGAAAACACACATGCACAATATCTACTCTATACCATTGGACTGCTTTTACTCTTGGCTTTGTCCTGATGTCAGTAGGTTGGTACAGATGTCCTTGGAGGGTATCCATGTTGCATAACTAGATGTCCGCATTATGTCTCTACCCTTTCAAATATGTTTAATGGCTTTGTATTTTTGCAAAGTCACCAGGTAGCAGAATGCATTTGCAGAACTTTTTATGGCGAGACTTTCACTGAGCCTTTATAGCAGGATCTCCACGTCAGTGCATACCATATATATATATGTATCTGAACACAGGCATAGGTTGGGCTTTTATGCAGTCCCTCTTAGATTTGGCAGAGCTGTTTCTCTGGGTATATTTTCTCTGCACTCATCGCGGAGAAGAATCGGTTAGCTGTGGATGCACATGCTTGTGAAATCCCATCTCTACTGAAGTTAAGAGGTTTAGTCGCTGTATGTGTGCAAAAGCCGGGTGAGGAATGTTGTTGTGTTAAAGGAAGGCCTGTTTCCTCATCGTGTGTCAAGTTTCTGTGCTTTGCGCTAGTAATGGGAGATGCACAGAGCACAGCTAGCAAGCTGAAATGTTCTGTGTGCCACAGTGTTTCTCAGAAATTTCTTCCAGCCCATGGATATTTCATAGCAGGGCAATTTACCGTCTTGTGAAGAAAGAAAAAGACCTGGTTTGGCTTTGAGTCTGTAGAATTCTTTATTGTATAAGACAAAATTGTGGCAAATTTTCTAATTTTAGTCTGGAAAGTTTTGACTTCTGTCTCTCTAATGTCTATGTAGTCTTATGGACTTCTGTGTCTCAATTTTGCAGTTTGGTCCTTGTGATTAAAGTGCACCCAAATCTGTTTCAGAATAAAAACCCTTTGTTAAGCTTCTTGTAAGGAATATAATACAACTCTTTCCTTTCCTGTGCTGAGAGTGAGCCATGCATGGGAAGAGATGGGGTCTGGGGAGAGAAAGCAACCTTCTCCTGTGATTACAAGAGAATATTTGCAGTATGTGCACTCTCTGCAGGAGAGCTTTAATTACAGATAAAACTAATGAATCTTCTGTTCATCAAGCCTAGCACTACGTGTTAAATCTTCTAACTGAAATCTGTACAACAGATTTAAAATCGTTATTTGGCCTTTAAAATGTCACCAAGATTCAAAGGCAAAGAGGCCAATTTGCCTCTTCAAATTATATTGCGTTCAGGAATGTGTTATTTCAGGAGCTCATCCAAGTCGCTGCACTGTCACAGCTTCATTGCTTCAAATGTCACTTCAGCTAGGAGCAGTTTTTATAACTACACAGTAAACTCAGAATGGCTTAATGGAAATGATTTCTTCATGTGTCAAAATGACCCCTTTGTTTCTCATTTTACTCTTTTGTTGCCTGCAGCTAATCTGCTTTTTGGGTTATCAGATCCAAGCATCTTACAATGCTGACTCTAGCAGCGGCATTCAGCTGGAATGCTGTCTTTTGTTTACTGGTTTCACCAGGCCTCCAGTGCTTTCTTTGGTCATCTGGTGGCTCCACTAATGTGATTTGCACTCCCAGGCTCTGCAGGTAGTCATGGGCTTTTATAGGGGAACTAGAGGAAGGCCTGCCACCCTGGTTGCTAATGAATCCACAGGGTATTTCTTGTTTGTGTTTTGCTTTTCCAGCTTTTTTTTTTTTTTTTTTTTTTTTTTGGAAAGTGGACCACGATCCGTTTGTGGTTTTATGGGATTTTACTCTGTTCTGCTCAGACTTAAGTTCCTAAAGTCACTTTACCTGGCTATGGTGATGATCATTTTCTATGAAATAGAAGTACCAAATCCTATTGATTGGAATGTGCATTTGGGGTATTCTCAGGATTTTGAAAATTAATACAGAAAAATAGAGGCTACAGAAATACTTAAAAATTCATTGTTGGAATAAAGAATACACAAAAAATTGTTCTTGGTACTACTGGATGTAGTAAGGAGAGACAAACTTCTGCCTTCCTTCATGAAAATTCTTTCTCTTAAAATAACAAATGTTGGCATACATAGGGAAGTTGAAATGTTTTTCTAATAATGCTGCAGCTGGAATTGTAAAATTTTGCAAGCACACCAGAAGTTAGATGCAAGTTTAGAAACACCATCAGTGCAGTCTCACCATTTTGAGCCAGTGAAGGACATATTCCATTCAATAAATATCGGATATAATAAATATTCGAGTAAATATTCCATTACAGATTTTTGCAAAAGAACAGATTTATACTGGAGATTTTTTTTTAGTACAAAAATAATATATACACTCAAAAGAGAATATATATTGAAAATATCTTGTACTCTTTTTTTTAAGTATAGGAGCGTTTCAGCCTCTGAGGAGTTAAGTTGGGGGGAATGTCAAATGATGAGTAAGATGCCATTCCTTCTTATATCCACAACTTCTTACTTAAATTTCTTTATGGATTTGAGTGGGGACTAACAGAGTGATTAGGGTTTTTCTTTTTTAAGATTAGCCCTGCAGTTTTGTTAGGGCCAGTATTTGGGCACAAAAACAAGTACAATGTCAATGTTTTTAAAGCTTCCCACTAGTCTAATTAAGGCTCTACCTACAGTGGCAGGATCTGCATGTTTTTATCTCTTCATAAAATGTTCTTCATCTGTTTCTAAGTGCAAGATACTGAATCTGTGATAAAAGCAAAAGCTGAAAAGGACTTTGGAAATAAATAGGCTCCTTCCATGCAAAAATAGATAATATTGAATCTGTTACCATTATTTACCTCAAGAGCAAGTCTGTCTGTTTATGAAAGTCCGAAGAATTTAGACTGATTAGAGTTGTGTCACTGATGTGTGGTGTATAGGGCTGGGTCTTAAGAGTAGAAGCAAGCTTTAGAAAAACTGAAGTACACAAGCATGTTTTAGTGCCCTTGCTTTGTGCCATTCTGCAATGTTAATGCTATAGGATTTATCTGTGATGTCTGGAGGGGGTGTAGTTTCATTTATATATGCATGTGTTTATATTTTTAATACATTAACTAAATCTGGGAGTATTTATCTTCAAAGAATGTCAGTTACGTTGCTGTGTTGGTGTTGGCGTTTCTGCTTCAGAAAAATCATGTAGAAATTCAGGTGCAGGGTTTTTAATAGTGGACATAAAAAACAAGAGTATATTGGTTGAGTTTTACTAGGCTGACAGGAGCATGGAAGGTCCTTGTGACCTAGAAGTTTGTGACCCATGAAATCTCCATTTTCCTTCTATTGGTAATGTATCTTGAAGTACAGACTGAGAAATGCATCCTGCATGACCTAACACATTATCTACAACTGGAAAATTGTTTTGGGCTTATTTCTAAAAAAGTGTTTGATACTAGTTAAATATAAGGCATAGGCTTAAATTATATTATTTAAACAAATGTCCACTCAGCAGAAATTTACTAAGGCAACAGCTGATCCTTACAGGTATGAATAAGGTCCGCTATATTTTTATTTGAAATTAGGATTTCAGATGCAGGGCTGTTTTGCTGACTCAGCTTCATCAGGTTGGATGCCAGGGAGCAGAAATCAAAATTTTGTTTTATAAATTGTACTTATGTCTGGTCGAAGTAGATAAATGATGGTGAGGATTTGGGCAGAGTTATTTCTAAAAATGGTAGATATCCAAGGTTCCTGAAAATGAGCCTGTAACACACACACGCACACCAGCAGGCAGATTTTACAGCTCTGTCCAGAGCACAGAAGGAAGATAAATCATGGCCATCCCCCTCTAATTTTTGAAATGGTTCAACCCTGGGGTTTAGCTGAAGGACTTAAGGAGTTTTTGAAGTGCAAATAGACTGGTGAAGGGTAAACCTTTTCAGAGTTTCATTTAGATGTATTTTTTTTTCTATGTGGATTTCTGGCACCAGCTGAGATCTCGAAGGCCACAGGATTTTTTTGTTTTTGATCAATCAAGCAAGCAGAACTTGCCATGGGGGTGTACATTCTCTGCATACATATTGATCCTATTGTGTTTAAAAGTAGTTAATTTAATCGTGGCTTTTTGAAACCTTCTCTGGTAAGACTTGCATTAATGGAGCTGTCATTTCAAGGTCATGTTTCAGTGTCAATAACTTAATGCTAATAACAGAAGTTACCTGTAAGTGGAACAATAATTTTTCTGTTATTCCATCTTAAAATTGCATTGAATGATAACTAATTTTACATACATGCATATAAAAATGTTCCGTTTCAGTTGAAAAATGTTGCTCTCATTAAAGGAGGGATTTTCAAAGCATTCTGGTGTTACTAAACACATCAACACCAACAGCTGGGTTACTGTTCACTGCTGTTTGGATCAGTACCCTTGGCCTGCCCCATTGCATAGGGAGTCTGACTCCAGGAACGTAATTTACACCTTGTCTCTTCTAGAAAAATGATTGTAATGTTAGAATTTTTATTCAAGGCTCTTTCTAGTAGTTTTGACCTTTTACCTCACTCTTTGTCTTGTTTAAAAATAGCAGCATGGAGAAGATGGATTGCATATTAACTATAAACACTTCTCTCTACTGTGATAAATATTTGGAGATATAACATGTAAAGACTGTCTGTATGATAAGATGCACATCTGAGTGCAGAGTATAGATTTTATAAGGCAGGATACACTTTGCTAGTTTTTGGTCCATAGCTGATGCCAAGATCTTCAAGTATTTCAGATGAAAGCATTATATATTTTCAAGATCTTTGCTGTGAGGATGTTAGCTGCAGACTTTGTTATTTGCTGCTTTGATTTGATTGGAAGGAGCTTCAGAAAGTTATCCCGGACATGGTGACACTCAAGGTACAATAGAATTGGTGGTGAAAATTAGATTCAGATACCATGGCAGAATGTGCCTGTAAATCTCACAAACTTCATTTTCTCCTTGCTTTTTTTCCTGGTAGTTGCAGTGTGCCCGGACCTCTGCTGCTTGCCGAGGACTGGGATTCCAGAGCGATGTGCACTGAGCAGGCTGGAATGTGAAAAGGAAAGCAGAGTCTTGCATACAGCTTTTTTAATCATGTACCAATAACTGTCTTCTGTAAAGGTTCCTATGTGGATGTGTTTTCCCCAATTGAATGGGACTTCATCAAAGATTTCAGTGCCAGATCACTCAGTGACTCGGAATGGGAGAGGAACTCTAAAGATGGTGTGGGGTCCAGAGTTGGGATCCTTTTTAGGATCTTGACTGGTTGTTAGTTTAATTTCCATATATTGGATGTCCAAAATGGTACTGCATGGCATACTATGGGAAAATCACCTATATTAAAAAAATGGTGTATTAAACCTTAGTTCTGTTTCTACAGTCTAGTGGTTTGATGTTGGCTGGGCTATGAGAGCACAACAGAAAGATTCCAGATCAGGATAGGGACCTAAAATCATAACTCATCACAAACCAATGAATATGGCTAAATACAATTAATAAATATGGCTAAAGAAGTGCATATTGTGATTTTTCCCCTGACTTTCCACTGAACAGAAGATGTTTAGTTAATAGGCCCCTTATCTTGGGCTTTGTTTTACAGCTCTAGCTTTTATGTCCATTAAACTCACACGCTGTCAATCTCATGTACTGTAATGATGGTTATTTCCTGTAGTGTTTGAAAACTGAACATCAGATGCTGTTTAAAGCTTTGCTAAGAGAGAAGGGAATTCTTTGCATCTCACTGTGGAGAAGGGATTCCCAGCTTTTGTGGCGTTGCTTTTTTTCGAGTATGTTGCTGGGAGATGTTAATGTGACTTTGCTAAGTAAGAGATTTCTAGCACCCCCCAGGACTCTTCTCTCTTCCAAGAAGTCCTGTTCCACAGCCTGGGTAAAGAATTTTGGGCATATTTCGATTCATTGGGTTTTGCTTCTTAGGCATAGAGTGCAGACCTTCATTTGGAAACAGACATTATTCATACAGATGGGTATGTGGGTGTTGGCTGGAAAATCTATCAGTCTAATTTAAATTTTTGTTTCTAAATGGTGTGTGCTCAAATGTCAAAACACTGGGGGGCGGTTACTTGGGAATTACAGATTTATCAAGCAGCCGTAGCTTTAAAGTAATCTTACTCCAGTTACAGTATGCATTCCTCAAGGGCACAGGCTTGTACAATGATTCCTGTAGAACTTAACTGAGCAACAGCTGGTCTGTAGGATGTGTAGATTTTAACAAGGTAATGTTTGTGTTTTGGCGAAGGACTTGTGTGACCTGCTGCTGAGACTGTTCCAAAGTGTCTTCTTCCTTGATTGAAGTCTGTAGGGATCCTGAGACAGTTTTTGTGTGAAATTTCTCCACTCTCTCTGTGCCTCTTGATTTTATCACAGATAAATTCTACAAAATTTTTCCATGGGGTGTTCAGAAAAAAAAATACAAAGGCCATCAACACCACTAACTACAGCTACAACAGAATAATACTCTTTTTGACCTTTAATTGTGTCAGATTCCTTTTCTCTGCAACTGTTTTGTTTTGGGTTTTTTTTTGTTTTTTTGTGTTTTTTTTTTCCCACTTGAGAGAGGTTTATGGTGCTGTGTCGGTCAGGATAACCCTGTCTCAGGGTTGAAGTTGTATTTCTCCCTGAATTCCTAGAGGTGATGTTATCTTTTGTTCACTCAGCAGTATGGTCATTCCTAAGAGCATCTGTCACTTGAGGCATTGTAAGATGGATGAGTCTCAAGTGAACTGCTGGCTGAAGCAAATGGTGAAAATAAGAAAAGACAAGGGGGTTGGGGGTCTTCAGAGGGGACAGACAACAAGGAAGCACTGTTAGAAATCAAAAGTAAGTGAGGCGGTAGTGGAAGAAAGAGCCAAAATGGATCACACGTTAGCAATTACCACAGGTCTTGGAAATGAAGATCAGTGGCTGGGCTGATGAATTCTGAAGAAATCTTATAAGTCTTGACAAAAGTGCTGCTGACTTGTTTCCTACTTCACTTGCAAATGAGGGAGGATCAGAAGATGATCTGAACATTGGATGAAGAAATTGTATTTTTTGTCACATTTGCATCATAAGGTTAGGACAAATTAATGGTACCAATAATCAGGAAAAGGGTTATTGATATTCTGTGTGTCTTAAATATTGTGTGAGAATCTCTCAGTACTGAGTGGGCATGTAACAGTGTAAAACCAAAACAGCCTATCGGCAGTTTAGCTTTTGGAGAAAACAGTAAACCTAAAATGTGTAGCTGTTTGTGTTTCAGAACACAAATGTTTGTGTTTCAGTACTTAATGATTTTAAAAGAGGGAAGATTCACTGCAGTATATGTCTGATTTAGCTGGAGTAATTGAGTTAGACTTTTTGACAGAAAGAAAATTATGTAAAAAAACCCCACACCCCAAACCCCAGAAGAAAATCTCTCCCCAAACCACTGACAAGCAAATCCATACCCTCCCCGCCAAGCTTAGCAAAGGCGTGTTTGCAAAAGCAGCCAGCTAAGGACAAAAGGCACTTACAGCCCAGTGTGTGTCAAGGTTTGGGAAGCATCCAGGAGGATCTTGGCTTGAAAAATTATTTTGTCACACTATTGGCATTGGTCCATAAGGGGAAGCACTGGTTGAAAGGCAAAGAAATTAAGATGATTAGAAGCTTTAGAGCTTCACAAATGGTAGAGTATCTCTTTTCTCAATGGATGTAAATAATAGATGAAAGACTGAGAGTGACAACAAAGGATCAGGGCGTTTAAGAGAATGTGTGCAGCCTGAATAGAGGTCTGTGGCCTAGGGCCAAAGGTCTTAGCTTTGAGTGTAATTAGAAGAAAATACAAAAATGTCATTACTAGCAGGTGAAATGTTCAGCACGTGTCCGAAAAATAGCAATTTTGGAGCCAGGAGCTGTTGAAATTGGATTACTGACATTCTGCAATCAGTGAAGTCTCTGCGGAGCCCTACAGTTTGGTCGGGAGCTGCGTGTGTTAACCTTGTTGGCCATCTGCGATGGATTCACTGTTAGCATGGCAGGGATGCATAGCGCAGAGTAGCATCGCTGGCCCCTGGCAGTAGAGTTGTTTAATGTCTTTCCTCAGAATACAACAATCCCACCCAAAACCTTTCCTGAGTGAGAGGTGAGGGTTAGAGCTGCTCTCTTAAACAGACTGATTTTTAAAAATGGGAGGAGGGGGAGGAAGCTTAAAGCTATAGTGCTTTTAATTTTAAAACCTGGGTTTTGAATTCTAGGTGTACAGCTGAAAGACTGGTGTTTGTTCTGGTTTTGGCAGCAGGCCCATGGCTGGGGTCCCAGCTTTAAGCCTAAAATCCCATTTGTGAGCAAGAAGGAAAATTCCTTTAAATCTTTTGGCAAAATATTGTCCATTTCTATTGAGAAACCAAACCAGTTTGTGTGCCTAAGAAAGTCTTGTCAAAATCCAGTCAATGATAACTTAATTTAAAGCTTTTCCTGATGTTAATTACTGTTCTGTACAGCCCTAGGTATTTTAGGAGTTACTCTTCTGCCTTCTGCTTGCTACACCATTGTTGCCATTCCTTGGGGTATTTCAGCTGTATTACCTTTTATAAACTGCAACTTCTATTAGAAATGTTTTCACTTTAATACCTTTATGGGATGTCAGATAGGAGAGCAAAAAGGTAATTTTGATTTTATTTTGAACATTGATCTCCCGTTTAGCGTAGATAACTGCTTACCCATTTAGTTTGTTTCTTCTTAAACCAATAGTAAAATAATTACTTCTACATTGCAATCTATTTTGTATGTTTCTGTGATGGTTTATTTTCTCATATTCATGTCCAGAGCTCCTAATATTTCATATAGTGACTTCAGTGACAAAAAAGTGCAGATTCTGTGACCAACTTGTACTTTACTTCTGGTAGAATGTAAAGAAGCAGCCATGCAGCTTCAACCAAGTATTCCTATAACCAAAAATATGCTTTTTTAAGTGATCAGCCCTCCTTTCCCCACACCAATTAAGTGTTCACCCCAGATCAGGTTTAGATCGGCAGGTTTTGTTAGCTTGTAATCTGTATGCTGGCACGAGTCATTCTAATTTTTTTCTCCCTTCTTATTTTTCAGGTGTTCAGGAGTTTTAAACAACTTTGCAGCAGGGCTTCACAAACTCTTAGCTGCATCCTTTAATCATGACTGCATTTCAAATAGGTTAAAAGGAAACTGAGAAGGTACGGTACTTGCCTTTCCTAACAGACAATACATTGTATGTTTGTGTTCAGCATCTGTGCTTTCATTTCCATTGACTGTGTTTTAGGAACAGTGTGGACTGTAAATAATGATTTTATTTTTGCTTCGGGCATGCACAATGTCCAAGTTCTTCAAAAATCTTGAAATCCATTTGATGTAATTAAACAGCCTTCACCAAAGAGAGCTGATTTGTGCTTCCGTTTTTTTCTTATATATCCACAGTGAGGTCAGCTTCATTATTTAATGACAGTTCTTTTGAAGCTGTAACAATTTTCTTCTGTTGTTTTACTTAGAAGCACTGCAAATACCCAAGCAACTAGCGAAATGTATGTTTTATGCACTTGGAGGGTGGATGTTTGTTTGTTTGTCCTCTCAAAGGGTTTAAAACAAATGGGAAGAAGAATGCAGATCTTTGTAATGATCGGGGTAGATTTGTGTTTCCAGCTGAGATTCTCACACATCTTTTTTTCTGACTTCTTAAAGGCAGAAGGTTTGTCTCAGTCTACAATATTGGGCTCGCATAGCTCCTTGTTGCATTTAAATAGCCATCCTGCCCAGAAGGCTGGATCTGTTCCTGCTTTATGACCTGTTGTATCCCTGGGGCAAGGGCAGCGCTGGGCAGAGCAAGGGGGTCATGGCCACAGCCCAGGTTCTGAGTGGTGCTTGCGGGTTCCCAAAACCTGCCTGCAGGAACATTTTGCTGGGCAACATCTGGAACATGGAATAAGTTTGGAAGAGGAGGGAACCTCTAGGATTTTCCTTCGCCAGGTGGTAGGAGGAAGCAACATTAGCCTTTTTTGATGGGGGGGAGGCAGATTCTGTGGCCCTGAAGTTAGGCTAAACAATTGTGGAGGTCAAAGGACAGCTGAGAGCGGTCAATGAGACACCCTGGGGTGTATTTTGTTACTTAGTAAAAGGAGCAGCATCCTAAAACCCTAAAGGATTCTCTTGAAAATCTGTGTTGTGAAAAGGTTTTATGAGTCTGATGGCAAAAAGTGCTGATTTAGCTAAGGAATGCTTGCTTTTGTCTAAATGAAAGGCTAATCCTTACCAAATGTTGGCAGCTATTATAGTGCAGTCAATGCAGGTCTGAAAGGACAGTTAGAGTAGAAGTGTACTTTGGGATCCCAAATGTTTATCATTTTAATGGTTCTGTAATTGAAAAGATTTCTGAACTTTCACCTTTGATCCTAAGATCTATACCATGAGCAAAATATTTGAAAAAGTAAAAAGTAAAAACCTTCAGTTATACGTTAAAAGACCGTTCCTTAGGGAGCTGCGCCTGCCTGGGTAACTCTGTATCTCCTGACAAATTCACTTTAGAGTATCAGGATATTGCCTAGCTTAACCTATAACTTCTTACACTTATTAATTTGTTGGAAAAATTTGGTTTTTTTCTTGAGCAATTTTTGCTGTTCTTGTTTCAATGCTCACAAAAAATATTAAAGAATAGTTTTTGAGTAACTAATTCCTATAATTTGTTTAGCATTATCTTTCTTTAAAGCAACAGCTTATTAACACTTAACATTTGTCATAGAAACAGATAAGAAATCAATGTCAGAGCCAAGACCTTGTAAATAACCCGAAAGGAAATGTAATAATGGCTGTCTTCACCAGAGAGGTGGTGGGGGAAGGACTGGGCATGTGGCAGAAAAGGTTCAGTGCTTTTTGTTTTCCTTTAGAAGGGGGGGTTGCTGCAAGACACAACCCGGGGCCTCTGACTCTTTGGCCCTACTGTCTTACACAAACACTCATTGTCGAATTAGGAAGAAAAAGATACTTGGGAGCCAGCAGTGGTGGCATTTTTATAGTGACTAATCTGGTGTTTCATCATGATCTTTAAATGAACACGATAAGAAGAGTGGAAAAGAGTAAGTTGCATAATTTTCAAGGGGAAAAAAATGAGCAAAGAAGTTGACAATTATTTTTTTTTATTATTTGAAAGGAACGTGCTTGCAAATATAGCTCTCCAAAGAGCTTAATTTTTAAACTCTTTAGAAGTACTCTATACAGATGCTTAGCATTGATTTATGTGAAGGTTAAGGCACCTTTAAACAAATAAGGTTAGGAATGGATAAACCTCCTAAAATACAAATCGTCTATTAAACACAGAAGATGTTTGTATAGCATTCAGGTTGCTACAAAACTGACACGTCTTGAAATTCTCCTGATAACCCCTTCTAAACTCATCAGGAAATGATAGCATGTGTGTTTAAGGGGTACACAAGGGAGCAGCCAGATAGGATAGAGATGGAAGGTCAGGTCTTAACTTTGACTTTCTAGGCTTCAGCTCCATGCTTTTGCAATAATGCAATAACAAATGAAGGATAGATTAGGGCGATTTATTTGCTGGTGAGATTGGAATGGCTGTTGCTGTAGGAACTCAATGAAATGTCTGTTTGAGTCTGTTTTCGGCTTTATTCCTTTAAACAATGAGTATCACATTTTACACAAATATCTATATGGAACTAAGAGCTATATAAAACAAACTGTATAAAAAAACTGCTTAGAGAAATACATATTTGAGCGATAATGCTTAATTTTGTTTGTAACCCCAGAATTTAATTACTCAAAGTATGCAAAATTTAAGTATATAGATTATTAAGATTTTTTTCTTTTCATGTACTGAAGAAAATTGTTCTGTATCTATAAAGTGTTTATTTATCAGGGTTTTTTTTTTTTTTTCCAAGTGGATTTTAGCCCACAGTGAGAATTTTGTACATAGTATTTATATTCTGCTGTGGCAGCAGTCACAGAAAAATAGTATGAAGACTAGCTTCTTGAGTGTCAGTCTTTAGTGGAAGTTTTATATGCATACCTTCAAAAATGCATAAAACCTGTGAATTTTCTGTGTTACTGGCTCACTAAACCACAATAGCAGCTTTGGGAATCAAGATTGCCTCTGCTAGCATGTTTATGTTGCAGATAAATTAAGTCCAGCCTGTAAACATCATTAAGATTTTTCCTTTGGGGAGAAAAAAAAGTAGAGAAGCGTACTAACATCTCCAACAAATAATGTATTTTATTATCATTTTTTCTTCTTCCAAGACATAAAGACCGCCTACACAATTTATTGTAGTAAGTGATGAGTTGAATCACAGAACAAATATAAGCCTTAGAAATAGGAAATTGTTGTCTTCTCCTGTAAATATTTAATAGCATGTAATTTTGAATTCTTGCATTTCTCCTTTAAATAAAAATTTTTTTTCATTGCCAGACCTAATTGGCATTATAAAAATGCCATTTGTGGACATTTATCCCACAAATACCTATTGGGATTCCTAAGTATCTAGAAAAGGTAGCTTGAATGCCAAAGCTTTTCTTTTTAGATATATCGCTGGGTGTGATGTTAAAATGCTTTGTTCTGTCGATTGCCCGTTTGTTGGAAATTTCATTTTAACTGCAATCTGGGATGTTGCAGAAGGTCCAGTAGTGATGTGCATCTTTGATCTCAAACAGGCATTACCTCTGGTAATTTCAGAGATCCTGGACAGACCTTTGTTTATTTTACAGAAGAATTTGTGGTATTCTGGGGAGGGGAGAAAGTAGAGTCAGCTTTGACACGTGAGGAACACATGTTGTGTAAAAGGAAAATGAAGAACTCTACAAAGCACTCTGCACTTTGAAGTTCATTTCCACTAACATTCAATACAATAATTTTTTTAAAAAAACAGAAATTCCATGAGCAATTTAGACACTGTTGTCCAGCAGCAGTGAAGTTGCAAAAAATTGTCCGAATGATATTAAACTTGACATTACTTGTAGGTTTAAGCTGATTGTTATGGTTTAGACCTATGCAGGGTTTTCTTCTCCATTCACTGCGCTGCTATTTGCATAGGAATGGCCATGAAAGCAGCTGGATTTGCTGGATTTTTTTTTGTCTCTGCATCACAGGCTAAGAGTGAGCGCAGAAGAATCATGTTAGATATGCCTCTCAATCTAGAGGCTGCATGGGAGCTTCAGATAAGAAAAGGTTTGTTTGTTCCTTTCTAAAACATTCCAAGTTCAGATGAGCAGAAACGTGATCATTTGGACCTATTTGAAAATGGTATTTTCAGAAGAGCTGCACAGGAATGCCCTCTGAGCTGACATTATAAACACTTCGACACGTCTCCACAAAAGAAGAGGGGCTTGTTTCCACCTTTGGTGGCTCCTTTTTAGGGATGATTGTTTCCAAGCCTTGTGAAAACAAGTCTTTCGGACTTGCCTTGTTTTTAGACAGGGCTCTGGGGAAGAAAACAGTCTTTTTTTGGAGGAGGTGAGGCCACCTAACCTTCTTCTAGCCAAGTGTGTTAGCAAAGGCAAGTTTGATTACTTAAGACTTTATTCCTCAATTTAATTTTACTTTTAAATCTAGAAATCTGTGTTAAGGATTTGTTTAATAATCTTCTTGGAGAGGGAAAGGAACAAAACTTGATGGTGCTTTTAGCAGGATTATGCACTTTACAGATGAAGGACACGTGGGAAATGCTGCATGTGAGGCTCTTGGGTGCAGGGTATTCTCCTTTGTAGAGGGTCACAGACATGCTCTGGCTGCACTGGTTTGAGGTGGTAACCCTCAAACTACTTCCAGGTTGCATGTTTGAAGAACTGCCACACTACATCTCCAACTCTGCCAGCTCCAGGGGTGGAAAAAGGATTGCTAACAGCAAAAGAAAGGTTGATGTTTACAAAGTCTTACTCCAGTGCTTCATTTTCAGTCTGTTATAGGTGTCACAAACCACAACATGCACCAGATTAAGATGAATACTGTGGGAAAATACTGAGTGGATGGTCCTGAAGAATTGGGTCATCTCTGTTCAGAAAGTTTTAGGAGTCAATGTAATCTGTATTACTATTAGGCTTATTACTCGGGTATGTTTTTAGTAGTGTCAGTTAGAAGGTGCTGTTAGAATTAAGAATTTTCAAAACAAGTAATTTCTCTGCAAGATGAATAGCAGTTACTTTATATTGCTTGGCAATAAAAATTGCTTTGTCTCCCTTATTTAGCAGCACTTTTCTCATGAGAAAACTTACAAAAAAAAAAAGAAAAGAGCATGGGGAAAAACACTTTTACTGCAGATGTAGATACCTAGGATGATTTTTATTAAGGCTTTTTCTGTTTGATGCTTGTACTGTACAATCTGATGCTGAGAAGTGTCAGAATGGATTACATTCTAGCTTCTGTTTTCTGTATTTTAGTAGTGAATTTTATGCTGCTTTTCTATCAAAGAGTGACATCTTGGTTAGCAGTCTAAAAAAATGTCAAGCAGTGTGCATGCATAAGTTCCTATATAAAAGGTAGCTTGTGCATGCAATAAATAAATAGCATAAGCTATGATGTTTAAAACTTAGATTTTTGCAGCCTAGTGGCCTAAGGATTTATAATACTTTACATACATGGTTTACTAAGCTATAGTGCACAGTCCTACTGAAGACAATAAAATAAACCAGGGAGGTGAATATGAATTTACAGGATTGAGGTCTGAAGGCAGATCATGAAAAATGATATAGAAAGGATGCGTAGGAAAAAAAAGAATAAGAATTACAAACAAGTTGAGCAACTCAGTGGTTGGAAACAGCATTAATATCATTAGCTTTATATGATGGTCTTTGTTAGTCCAGTTGTGTTGAAAAGATGATCACAAACTTTATTGATAAGGCATTCAGAGGATGCTTGGGGATTGTAGGTGAAGTGCTCAGCTTCTATGTAACCAGGCCACATACACCCAATACATCATCATCTCTTTCATTTTCACAAGCAGTGCAAGTTGAGATGCCATTATTAATGCTCCATTTTATGTCATTAAATGGCTCTTTTGAAACACTGGTAACTTTCCCTTCCATTTTCTCAGGATAGAAGCAACCCCTTGGGGAAAAAAAGTACATAATTGATGAAAGTAAGCAATTAGTGATAGTTATCGGAATTAAAATTGTTGACAAATATGGACTTGTGTTTTGTATTTAGAAAGCTGTAACAAGACTTTTCACGGAGCTTCTCAGTAATGGAAATTAAAGAAGTCCACATGTCATTTTTAAAAAATAGTGTCATATTAGACAGTGTTCCATTGAAATAAATATTAAATCTCCATTAAAAACATGTTTAAATTAATTAATTGATGCATCTGAGAAGATACAGTTTACATTATAGATTATTGTAAACTGTAAATACATTTTATATCTTTAATAGTTCTGAATAGTTTGTTTTAATTAGCAATTAATATAGTTGTTAGCTAATAACTCACAATAAGATCTGTATATTGCTAGCAGAATATGTATTGTCAGTGAATGACTGTACTCTTATGTATATGAAAAGTGTATAAAAATAACAAAGTTTCAATAAAAATCTGTTAGGTTTGGGAACCAGTACCGATTTTGGAATACATGATTAGGGGAACAAATCTGTGCTCAGAAGAACATTTCAGTAAACAGCAAAATGCTACATGCCATTACATTTATTTAAATAGCAATGGTAGCTGAAGGGATTCAAACATGTAACTTGCCTGACTGTGCTAACACGCTAAGTTGTTAAGAGAATAAATCGTAATTCATGTCTACAACTAATTGTAAAATCAAAATTACACAGCAAACATATGACTTGATCATAGAGCTGGGATTAAGACCGTTACTGATTTGGTTGTGTTTCAGTGGCATTAATAATGTGGTTAATAGTCCTATTGATTTAGGGCAGAAAGCATAAATGGGGAAAGCTATGTATGGGCATGCTTGTTTTAAGGAAGTAGGCTGAGATTTTCAAAAGTGCTCTGTAGTGATTTATTTGTGGGGCCTCTGCAGTGAGTGTGTGTGTGCATCCAAGTGTAAGTACATACTCTTTTTAAAATACTGAAGTCTTTTAACATTACCAAAACTTTGAAATTAAAAGCTAGGTTTGCAGGGTGATAATGTTTTTGTTGTTTGGGGGTTTTTTTTGTTGTTTTTTTGTTTTTTTTACCTGAAGGTTATTCTGTTGAAAGAAAAGAGAAAATGTACCTCTTCTGTTGAAGGTACATAGTAGTGTTCCATTCCCTATGTAGACTGTGGCTACATCCCAGTAGCATAAAATAATTTGTTCCATCTTCTACAAATTAATTTTAAAACCCCTAGAAAGCCTTCACAGTAACTTATCTGCTAATTTCATAGCATAATTTAAAATGGCTCTTGCAGTCAGAATAGGTTAAGTCAACACAATCAACTCCTGAAAGCTTTTATATCATGAAGGATACAGGCCTATTCATGTAAGGCTTGTCCTCCAGTATATAATCTTCTCATTCTTGTTTATATAGTATTGAGCATTTCTTCTTTTTATTACTGTGAACAGAATTTTTATTAACTCTTCTGCTCTTTTATGACCTTTATGGTCAAATTTGTTGTCATCTGACTTTCTGTCATTGTCCACAACCCTGTATCACTGACCTTTCCATGAAACACTATGGGATGCAATGGGAGAAGACTAAAAAGGATATATAGTTTGTAATATTAAAGAACAAAATATGGTTTATTTATGGTTTCTAATTAAGTTCTTTCTTCCACAATAAGAAGGCAGAGGGGGAATAATTAGGGAAATGGTATATTTGCAAAAGCTAGGGGGGAGGGGAAGGTTGTGTGAACAGATGTGTGTGAGTGTATGAGAGTGTAAAAGAGACAGTAGAAGTGGATGGGTGCATGCAAGTGGTGACAGAACATATTTGTGCCTATTTGTATATGAGCATTTGCATGCATAAGACAGTCTTTGTTCATGAAAATGAGCTGTGCATTTACAACAGTCATCAAAAGACAGTCCTTGATCCCAAATGGTATCAGCTACTGTTTTGCTCCATTAGTGTTCAAATCTCTTTGTAGTACTTTTCATATAGTTTTCCATATTCAGGTAGGCATATATTGCCTTAGGTGTTTCTAGCACAGTATAATTTATTCACACAAACTAGTCCTCAATAATTTTTGCATATTATGTAGTCACTGTAGGTGAGTTGACGTAAATTAAGTAGTGAGGTCAGATGTTTCATCTGTTTGCTGCATCTTTGCAAATGAAGTTTGGCGCATGCTTAATCCTTAAATCATCTCAGTCCTCACTAGAGGAATGGTTCAGCATCCCCAGTGCACCAACTGCACCAGTTTTCCCCTCACTGTGCCGTAAGAGTTCAGCCTACCTGGAATGTGACATTTCTTTTCTGAGTGGGAGCCATAACCTGGAGAAAAGTAAAGTCAGTACAAGGTCTGTACAGTTCTTGTCACAAACCTTTATGTGCAGAAATCTTGCAAAATTACTTCCAGCTCCAGTTTGGGGATAAGAAAAACTGATTGTTGTCAGGTTTATGTAGTTTGATTCTAACTACACAGACTTACCTCTGAAACTGTATTGTAAAACTTCAGACTTAGAAAAGATTATCTCTAAAGATTCTGGGAGAGTTAGAACATTTGAAAGATGAAGAAAAAATGTGAGATGTTAGGCACTAAACACAAGTGCTGAACTTCTAACTTAAAATTACTGAATTACTTGAGCTTAACTTGCATTGACTTCTGTAACATTGCACCTTGCAATATGTTCTATGACTGCAGCTGTAAACTCCTCTTTATGTGTACAGCTCAGTAAATAATACTGTTAAAAAGAATTAAAGACATTTTCAATTTGAAGTAAAATAGGTGAGATTGAGTTTCAGTTTCTGTTTCTTGGTGGTTTTCCTTTTTTGGCCTCAGTGTTAACATCACTTGCTGGTTTATACTGTGAAGCTGAAAACTGACAAATCACTCAATTTTTAAAAATGCAATTCAGACTTAATTTTTGCAGTATTTGGGGGTGATTTCCAGTTGACAGGTTCATGCATATAAGTTCAACCTACTAACACCATCCTGGATTCAGGTGTGAATTTTACCTTCAGTATTTTATTGTTTTGTGAACTGTGCCCGAAGACATAGCAGGAGGGCATAGCAGCCTCCGTATTAGCACCACTTGTGATTTGCTTTCTGTTTCATGTTGTGGGGGAACAGCTACCCTGTTGCATCATCCTGCATGTAGCTTTCTTGTGTGTCTGTCTGTCTCTATCCAAGGAATAGTCCAAATCCCAGGTAATCTGGTGCACTACTCCATGTGCAGATACTATTAATTGAGCAAGAACAGGAAGAACCTTGTCAGGAAAAAATAGGCATTCTTGATCTTTCCCATTCCTCTGACACAGCAGTGGCAACATCAGACGGACAGACTAGATTCTAAATGGTATTGGATGCTATCAATATTTTCTTCAAACTAAAATGAAAAGTAAAAATGAAAGGAAACTCCACTGTAAACAGAGCCAATACAAACTAAACATTCATTTTTCTGCAAGACTTTCTGAACTAATTATTTATCTATCACTTGCTACATAACTGTAAAAGAGTTTACAATCTTGAGTTTGAATATCCCTAACCAAGACAAAAGCAGGGTGAGAATCTCAGGATCCTGAAAGGACTCTGGTGGGGGGAAAATGGATCTTGCAAAGGTTATGAGATAAGGGTATGTTAATGAGACTACTTTGCCTTGCACTCTTGTATTGACTCGCACGTAAGTCCTTCCCTGCTGAATGCTACAGTTAATGCTAGTATATACTTTTGACTTGGAAGTCTGCACTTTTAATTCGTGTATATATTTGTTACTGTCATTATTAACTGTCATCCTTTCTACTGTATGCATGCTCATGATACATCCTAACGATGCTCTAATGGGAAAAAAAAATAATACTCCCAGAACATCAATAAGAATTATATAAATAACAGAAAATGATAGCTGTACTTGAAACAACCAGTTCCCAAACAACTTTACAGCATAAACAGATGCCTGGTCTCTCTTTGACTAAGATAACCCTCTGAGATACAGAAGCTCTGCTGGACCTGGCAGTGCCTTTGTGAGGGAACTTGCTTTCTTTTCTTTTGAAGAGAAACATTCCTGTGGGGTTAGGCCAGATCAGAATCCAGATTATGTGTTTTGGAGAACACAATTACATCATTAGGTTAAACACAAAGTAGGGACTTGATAGAGCCGGCTTAATGGAGGGTGTTTGCATCAGATTCATCATTCGCTATCAGGTAATTGTGAAATTGCTGTAAGCCATAGCAACCCTCGCCCCCTCCCTCATCCTCCATTCCAGTTCCTTTCCTTTAAAGTCTCTGGGGTCATGACCCACCTGGAGGACAGAGATGTGGTATCTGGTGTACTGAATGATCTGATTATATTTTTACTAGCAGAGCCTCCAATTCAATGTGCAGTTCTACCCTAAAGAACTATTGGGTAACAATCCACTTTCCAGAGGTTACTTTTTCTTGGTATGTGAAGGACCACAGTCACCTATTTTTCTAACTAAAAGTGGGTCGTTTTTACTGTACTTACACACTGCAAGTCTTGTGGAGCTGTAAAGAAGCTGGGCTCTAGTTCTTCTTGAACATCCAGTGTCATGTCTCTGCACAGATCTTTTGAAACCTGGATGACAGCATAGGACAAGATTATTTGATTGAATTGACAAGACTGACTCGTAGGTTCAGCTTCTGAGGTTGAAAGTCATCAGAATTTCCCTGGGTCCTTCACAGCACAGTAAAGCGATGCGGTGCTAAAATCAATCATCTTTGAAATTTTGCTTTATATTACTTCCATTTTGGTCTCCCTTTACGGAAGCTCACAGCAATTGTAGATTTGTTTTCCATAATGAATGCCCATATTTAGTTTTTTTATTAAAAACATTAACACTTCTTTGCTTGTGGTGAGGATAGTGGAATTTCATGATTGCCATGTTCATGTCTCTTCGTAAGGACCCAGACTGAGACATGAGGGCTGCCTTCCAGCTCTTTTGTTAAGGCAGCTCTCAAACTCCAGCAAATCTCACAGTTAATCCTCCAGTTCAGTGGTGGACTACTGCAAAGACTTGAAGTAGGCTTAGGAAATCTGCTTTGAAGCATAGCAGCAGTGGAGATGTGTAGGGTAGTAATCATGATGCCTTAGTTTCTGGATCTTTGCAGGGCAGTACCCTGAGAGTGATAAGAGCCTGAAGGTGCAGGTGATCTGAATGTTCGCCTCTTATTTCACATTTTGCTGCAGATTTCATTTTGAAATTACGCAATTTTAATTGTGTCTTCTAGTCTGTCTATAGTAAATTTTAAGGATATGAAATAAAAATTGTCTGAGTAGAGTGGCAAAGTTGGTGAGGTAAAGAGGGGAAGCCTGGAGAGTGGCTGTTGTCAAACTGATCCTTCTTCCTTGGGGGGATCGGTGGGAGAATGTATAGCAGTAAATCTTACTATACATATATACTCTGCATAATGCACATATTAACATCCTGCAGAGTCCAATCCAAAACAGAGCTCAAAAGGTTGCTAAGTAGGCAACTTACAAATTACACAAGCATCCCAGTGGTGCAGGTAACAGGAAGGGTGAGGGTTGGAATACAGATGTGCAAATTGCTCGTCGCTGGGATTCTAACCAGCTCTATGCTGAGCTAGCTGCAATTAGTGCACACATAGATGTGGAAAAAATTATGTACCCCCAAACCAAACCTCCTGCCCATCAGAAATCTCTCTGCACCCAGACAGGCTCGGGCATCATGTGGTGCAGTATGGCTGGGTACGGGACAGTGCATGTGAGCCTGAGCACTGATGTGTCAGTGGTGACAGGAGGAAAACAGGCGTGTGAGACTGGGGAGGAGCTCTTGAGTCAAGTCCAGCTCCGTTTTCCTCAGGCACTGTGCCAGATAGTTCCAGCTGCACTCAGCCTGGGACTGTCTTTCCCACGTGCCCCTGAGCCCACTGACCCTACATCAGATGTGCTGAATTTTAGGGAAAACTTGTCTTAATTTCACTCTAGAAAGTAACGGGTTTTTCTGGTTTTGTTTTATTTTTACCAAATGGCCTCATATAGGAATGTAGGCTAGACATATTATTTTGACAACTTATTAAAATAATGAGCATTAATTTAATTACATTAAATCATTGGGTTTGGTCACATTTAAATGCAGATGTAGCAGGTACATGTCTTGATAACAGAAATGTTTTTTTCCCCTGTTTTTTTCCTTCCCTTCAAATTCCACTAATTTATTTTTCCTCCAGACTTTTTGCTGCCTCCTCAACCCCCCTCCACACCCATGAGCACATTTCAAGCACATTTTGCTCTACCCCCTCCTCCGGTGCCCTCACTGCTTCCCATTTACACTGGGAGGTGGAAAACAAAGTGCTTCCTGATTGCACCAGGCACTTAGGCCTAGAATCAAAAGCAGGAACACTAAGGCATTAATACCTCACATTGGTGCCCCTGGCTTTTGGGCAGGGTGAATCAGGATGTCACAACCCAAACCAGCCAGCAGCTCACTGTCGGAGGGTCTCGCCAGCTCCTCTCCCCTGCAGAGGGAGAACGTCCTCCTCTCCCCTCCCCCCACCTCCAGCTCCCTTGTGCTCCAAATGAGGCCCAGCTGCCCTAATGGCCTCGGGCGCTGTTAGGAAATCAGCTGCCCAGTGCTGGCTCTCTGGTGCTGGTCTCTGGGGCTCCAGCTGCCCTCCCCGCAGCCCAGCAGGACCCCTGGCCACTCTGCCCTCTGGTACCTCTGCCTGCCCCATCTTGCACAAGCACATCCCCAACAAGCCTTCCTCATGCTCGGCTTCCATGCTGCAGAGACAAGTCCTCTCACCAGCTGCAGTTCTTAGGTGTTTATTTGGTGTTTCCAGAGGCAATCTTGTTTTCTTTTGGTGAGACAGAAATGTCCTCCGGTAATATTAACCAACCCTCTCAGATAAATCCGTGACGTTCACCATCCATAGGCAAGTCTCTTTGTAGATTCCAGGGAGACAAATTAAATAGGCTTGACTCAGCAGCATTTTTGCTGCGTGCATCCTATATTTTCTTAATAGTTTCCCATCAAAATGAAAATAGTTGGCATAGATTGTATACAAGCTGTAGACTGTAGAAAATGAGGAGGATGAGCAGACTTCAGGCAGATGATGTGCTGTGGAAATTGCAAATTTTTTGATTCTTAAAGATTGATTCATTTTTATTATGGTATTTTAACTAAAGTCTTTTCATTTTAATACATTCCTGAAATCCTACCTTGAGCACATTGTATCTGATGTAAAATTCCACAGCACAGAAATGAAATGTTATGGTATGCAATTTAATGATATAATAGTTTGTCATGATTTCACTGACATTTATGGAATCATCACTGATTTCAGTAAAACCAGGCTTTCAGCCACTTACCTGTTTTTCATCAATTCTTTATTCAAAGTCACCTGACAGGATTTAGTGTACTGCAACCTTAATCCTGCTTCAGCATAACTTTTTCCCTAACTCACTTTTAATTGTGTGTTTGTACACACTCCCTGACATTTCCAAATCTAATGAAGACTTACGGAATTGAAAAAGAGTATCTACCTGTCTTATGTATTTTATTGCGTAATACCTGAATGCATAATGTTAAGAAATTGTGTTTATATTGTCTCTGGTTGGGGTAGGGAAGTGCTGTTGCCTCAAAAGTCTGAAGTCAGGGATGTGGAATTATTTTCCCAAAGTTGCGTAAAGTCTCTGACTGAGCAGGGAACTCAGCCTCTCCCAGGCTGGAGGTAATTAGATGAGCTTCATGCCTATGTATTCCAGTAGCATAGTAATGTTTAGATCTTAGGTATTTGTCTATACCAGCAGATCTCAAATGCTGCTGTAAGTGGCTGCCATCATTATTGTCCTTTTACAGGTGACCCTGAGGACCTTGAGCAACACAGTGATAAAGCAGGAGTGGAATTGTAGGTTTTCTAAATGCCAACTTATCTTCTTGGCCAAGGTCTCTTCCTGGTTGTAGGGCTAGGTGACATCTAGTGAAGGGAAGTACAAAGATAACGTTATAAGGTTTTGTACTTTTCTATCTATTGATTTAACTGGGGAAAAGTTGTCTTCTGTTGAAATAAAATTCTCTGAAAATGCAGCCTTATATTCAGAATATTGGAAAATGTTAGATTGCTGTTTATTTGGAGAAAATGTCATGCAGTGTAATGATCCAGCAAAGTAGAAAATTTCATGTTTCAGTGAGCCTCCCTCAGCTCATTGTAAAATCTTTCATGGCCATGCTGCTACTCAATGTTTGCATTTGTGGGTCTGCATCCTAATGCTGGGGGCACAAATATAGCAGGCTGTGGGTTGTATAATATCACCCAAGGAGAAGTAATGATCTACAGGTCTGTTTGTGCTTGAATATTTCATGAAGTTCAAAAATTCATAATTGATATAAACATAAATCTTACTTGTCAAAGCAGATATTTAAATAATTGTTATCACTACACTAGTACAAAGCATAATTTAAAATAAAAACATTTCACAGCATTTGCTGTGTATGGTTTCGATGTTATTTATTTATCTTTTTTTTTACTTACGTCTTTTGTTTTAAGAGTATGATTAGATCATTTGAATTGTATGGATCAGACTACATGTAAATCATAGAGTTACACTGAAGACAAGAGGTGAAGATGCTGAAAAGACAGAGGACTGACCTTCCAAGTAATTTCAGTTGATATTATCAAGAGCAAAAATTGAATGTGTTTGATGTCTGTATGTATTGCTTCTCTGCAAATCATAGCATACTAACAAGTAAAATAATGTAAACACACTGTTAGACAACTAGGGAGGAAGCCAAACTTGATGTTTTAAATTTTCTGTGTTATGCACCTTCTATAGTCTACTCTGAAAATGCTAAAAAAAGACAATGATAATGATTTTATCTACCCTCCATTAAATTCTATGCCAGGGAGGTTCTTGAGGCTGTTGAGAGGCCATGTATGCAGAAGACACAAAGCAGTGTGTTGGAAATGTGCTAAAAGCTATTATTGAAACAAGAGGACACAGTCTACTAGATTGAGAGAGAAATGTGAACATGTAGTACTAGTTACAGGTGTTATTTTCATAGTATACTTTCTTACTTATATCACTGTCATGATGGACGTGAATATGACCTCACTCTTCATTTGTAGATATGTACTTATGAACTTTCCCATCCCCTTATCAGCTGTTTTCTTTGTGTTTTTAGATCATGGGGAATTCATATGCAGGGCAACTAAAATCTGCCCGTTTTGAAGAAGCTCTTCATAACTCCATAGAAGCTTCTCTGAGATGTAGCAGTGTTGTCCCACGGCCGATCTTCTCACAGCTCTACCTGGATCCTGACCAGCCTCCTTTCTTGCCGGAAGGTAACCATGAAAGTATGGCACATTTCAATTATTGTTTTTTCTGTGTGAGAAAAGGGTGGGATATGTTTCATTAAAAAAACAGAAAGCTGTACAGCAGTTCATTGTGTGACACAAAATCTGAATCTTAGGCATCATTAAGGAGAAAGCATGGCATGCTGATTATTTTAAAAGGAGATAGATGCAAGTACTGTTGAAAAGTTTGTTTCATTTTTTATTCTTGCTCAGATGTGAAGCCAAAGGTAGAGGAGTTGGATAAGGAGTTAGTACATCGCTATTCACAAAATGGAAGCCTGGACTTTTCTAACAACCAAACTGTTAATGAAATGGAAGATGAAGAGGAGGATGAAGACATGTCAGATTCAAGTAGTCCACCAATCCCGTATTCACAAAAACCTGCCCCGGAAGGGTCTTGCACTACTGATGGTTCGTGTCCATTCTTTTCACTGTGTAATCTTTACAACTAATTTTCAGTATAATGTGTAGTCTCTACTGTTAGAAACTCTTGACCTGATAAGTCTGGAAATATAGTTTATAGTCAAAGCCTTAAATCTGAGAAAATATAGATTAAGAGGACTTGTTTCAGGACATAAAATGTAATATATTATTTCAAAGCAGTGTCTAAGACTGTGCCACTTTGTTAGTTTCTGAAAGCCCCTTATTATCTGTGGTTATCATTGGTTTATTGTCCTCAAACTTAAGTCAGCATCAGTGTGGCTGTTTCTCAGTCTATCCCTAAATTATTCTCAGAAACATTGGCAAAGCTGTATTTAGTTGCTTCCATGGGCAGAAGGAAGAGGTTGGAGAGAGACAATGGAGAAGAGACTCAGTGTTCCTTCTGCTGCCAAGGGGATAAGAGGGATGGTAGTGGAAGGCTCTCTTTTGTCTTCCCCACTGGCCTGCTGGCTGTTGTTTCCTTACTCTGAACTTTCCTGATTGTTGTTCAAGATGAGCAAAATTGTGGACAGTAGTATTTTTGTTTGGTTTTAAGTGTATTAAAGAAAGGGTTGATCATTATGCATGTACCTATATGGACCAAGTAAACTTGATGTAATTGGTTCATCTTATCCCATAATTGTTCTGTTCTGAAGATTTAACTTCCTTAAAGAAGGAAGATCTATTCATATTTATTAGATGTGATTCTCTTAAAAACATCCCCCTGCCCCCCTCAAACTCTTGAAAACAAACAGTGTTTCCCACCAGGACCAAAAGCCCTTCTTGACATTTTATTCATCTTCCTCATGGGCTTGCTCATGCAGAGTTCATTAAAAGTTTCAGTTTGTAGAATGGCTTTGTACCTTTCTGTAGTGTATGCTTATATGTGATGATAGAAGTAAGCACTAGTGACTGGTAACCCTTTGAAATTTTTTTGGAGACCATTTGTTGCAAATGTTGACATTTTTGCTAGTACCCATTCTGAATGCATGAGCACATTTACCCTCTGTAACACATAGAAAGGCTGGCTACTATGGGAAGCTGGGCAATATTGTTGGGAGAATTATTCACACAGAAGTGTGTTTGCTGTCCTTTAGAGGGTTGTAAATTGGTAGGAGCAGAGAATGAGAAAGTATAAAGTGATATATTCCTAGGAAGGTATTCTCAATTGAAGACAAGTATCATTAAGGCTGCAAAATCTCCTGTGGACAACATGAACGTTTCTGATCACTTCTTTTAAAGAAATGTAAAATAAATGGGTCTGGATGCAGAGGAGAACCAACATGATGTCAAGAGAAAGGAGTTCTAACAAGGCTCTTTGCCAGCCAGGACAAAAACTGAGAAGAACTATGCTTACACCTTCTAAGTATATCAAGGATAAAACACTAAGGAGGAAGAAGAGCTAGTCATGCCAACAGGGCCCTGCAGAAGTGTAATGGATTCATAAAATGGTTGTGAATGCATTCAGGTTGAAGGTTTAGAGTTCTTTAACGATTGGTGACACAGTTCTGGACCAGTCTGCTGGTAGTGGGAGCAGGGCTCAAAACCTGTCTGGCTTCAAGGCCACCATGCATTCAGTTGCTAAAGAGATTTTATATGACATCAAGAGATCTTTCTCGGTCTCACCCACACATTCTGTGATCCTTGGTTGTGCTTGCGTGCCCAGACAAAAAATGTTAGTTGTGAGTTTCCAGATAAAGGTCTGTGTCTTTACTTGAGAGGTGACCATTCATCCATGTGCAAACTATTCCATGTTTGCCAGTGCCTTTGCCACCCCTGCTCAGGATTGCTTCGTAAGGATGCCCTGCCCGACGTGGCACCACAAGGAAGTGCTCCGCTGCCAAGCGCTCACTGCAATGCAGATATCTATGCTGTGGCTGCATATTGCATCTCACAAGGTTATGCCTAGTTATGGTATAGTTACATAACATATCTGTAACTATATGCTCATGTATATATGTAATATTATGCTTTTTAGTGTGTCGTGGAAAAAGGCGACGTTCCAGGGGCAGGGGCAGTTCTGTGTTTTGATTTTTATCTAGAAGTCTTTTGTGATCAGAGCACCCTAGAAGAAAGTTTCCTGTGTTTCACCTGCAGAGTTTTAGGATTGTTCATCAGTCTTTGTCAAATTTACCATTTTGAATTTACAAAATCTGTCTTGCTCCTCAGTGTTGTTCTTGAGCTGATTTAAGAGAGCAGTGGGTTTGGATCTAGAAAAAGAAAGGAAAATACATTTTTAAAAATACTACTAATAATCTGTTAGGACAGTTTTAAGTAAGTGTTTAAAACACTCAGGTTTCAAATCATTCACACTGCAGACCATATGTCAGCAAGATATTAATCTGATAGCTCATCTTTCATCTCATTAATAAACCCTTCCAGAGATGGGATCACTGCCATTGTTTACATCCCTTATCTTAGTTATTTAATTACAAAGATAAATAACATTAGGAAAATGTTAAGGAATACTGACTGTAATGATTGAAGTCATGGTAAGTGTTTGGATGCTTTAAACTAAGCATGTATTTAATTGCTTATCCAAGAGCAAAATATTGGTACTAGAACCTGCAGTTCATAGCTCTGCATGCTGTAAAACTTGTCTCCCACCTTTTAGCACAGATGGGGCGAAACCTTTTTCCCTTTTTAGGTATTTATGCTCTTTGCTTTTCCTGAATTCAGGATTTATGCTGTATCCATTGTATTATTTTCTGCGGTGACTTGTTCTGTTATTCAGATGACTGAGTTGTCAGTCACATGGATGCAGAAAGTAGATCTCACTGCCTTTATTCGTTGGTAAAAAAAAATAAGTGCCTCACAAGTGACAGTTACTGAATGTTCTTTCTCAGCTGGCCATAATATTAGATCCCTTAACTCTCCTATTAGCCTGCTGGAAAGAGCAACTGCATTTGTCATTGATAATCACTATTAGCCATAAAAGTAAGAACTTTTTAATCAAAAAGAATAATGGTATTTGATGGATTCACTTATTTTCAGGAGCTTCTTTTTCTGCTAGGCATGAACTGTTATAACCAGCTTACACCTTCTATGAAGAACGTTTCAAGAAAAATACCTCTTCTTTTTCCTACAGGTACCTTAAAGGTGCAACAAGAAGCTGTTCTGAACTACTTGTTTGCTGTAGCTGTAAAAGAGGCTATTTCTAATTTGTGTAATAGCATTTTATGCAAGCTGTGGGAAACACAATAGTAGCACCTTTCTTTTGTTAGTAAATCCTCAATTTACCTGACGCTCAAAGAAGGGCCAAAGTAGTTTCAGAGGCAATTAGGTAAGCAGGTACTTAACACCTGATCAGTTACTGTGAAGTTAACAATAGCAAGTGACAGTGACTGGTAATTCATATGTAATTCTTGGAAGCTAATTCTTTATGCAAATACCCCATTTACTGCAGTACAACAAGGGGCTGGTACCCCACCTTGGGATTGCTTCTTGTTGCTGGTGTGGAAAGGGAAAATCTATACAAAATTCATTTTTAAGAAGATTCCAGTCCTTCTAGGTGTTGACAGCTGTGAGGATACATTTTCATTTTCAGGAAGATGGGACTGGACTAACTTAAGTGAAGTGATGTTGGAGAATGCAAATGTGCCTCTCAGAAGCAAAAGCTAATGAATTTTCTTTCAAAGAAATGCAGATAATCTCTGTAAAAGCTATTCATTATTCTTTTTTGTGACTGCTCTTGGTATTTGCAAATCTCTAATCAGAATACAAATGCCTGTTCTTTATTTAAAACAAAGCTGAGAGCCTGTGGGAAGATGATTTTTTTTTTAAATGGAACAGCTCAACTGTGTGGTTTTACTTTTTATAGTTACACATCGATAAACAATTTCATAAAGAGAAGCTGGTTTGTTTTAGTGGCTCGGGGGTTTTCTCTTCTTCAGACTTAGATGTCTGTAAAAGGTACACAGGTAAGTGTGACACTGAAGTGCCGTTCTTTTTTCTTAAGAGTTGTATGTGTTAGTGCTGCTTGACATAGAAATTTAGGTGCAAACTCATTTGTAAGTTAATAACTGTGAAATGTAAATGGATTTTGCGTGTTCTAAATCTTAAACATGGGCAGCACAAGTTCTGCTTGTACAGAGACATCATGTCTTGTCTTTCCTAATGTGGAAATGGTTATCTCTCACAGATAATTAAATATCAATTGAAAACAATGCAAAACAGACATAAAATAGGTTGGGTTCTCAGTGTTGCTTGCTATTGGGAAAAATGCAATTTTATATATATAAATAAATAGAACAGAGAAAGGGGTTAATCCCTCCTTCCTCTCCCTACAGTCAGTTACTTGCTTCCAAATTAATGTTTCTTACATGGAATTTTCTCGTTCAGTTTAAAAAAGCAGCAGGAACTTAAAAATAGAAGAGTGGTTTGCAGCCCCAAAAGCCAAGGGAAGAAGTATAGTGAAGGGCCCTTGAAGTTCATCTGCTTGTCTTTGAAGGAAAATTCAAGACTTGTATTGCACAGAAGCAGATTTGCATTCTCTCCCTATCTCCTGGTGTAAGTGAGCCCCAGCTGTACCTGGCCAAGCTCCACAGCCCTCCCTGGCTCTCTTGTTGCAGCTGTTGAGTAAATGAGGGAAGAGACCCCAGAGGCTCTGACGATCTGTCTGTGCTGCCCCTCTTGCTGCTCACCCACTGGGATCCCTCTGCCCCCTGCAGAAGGGGAGCCAGAGGAAACTGCTTTTAGCGTCAGCCCTGTTACTTGTCTCGCTCCCTCAGAAAATGAGGTTTTGGCAATTGCCTGTGAGCTCTGCTCCCTGTCTGTCAGGAAGCTGGTAGCTGCTTTCTGCCGCTCTTGGCAGAGAGGTAGAGATCCTGAAGGTACTGAATTTCAGCAAGATTTGTGAAGCTCAGTAGCTGTTGAATGACATTGGTGTCCCAAAACTGGTGTCCCCTGGGGCAGAGAAGTAATTATAGCTCTCCCCTTGCACAGCTTGAACATTAAAGAGGCACACGCTGGCCAGCCAGTCTGCACATACATACCTCTGATCCAGAGACGTCACCAACCAAAGCAGAGGAAGATGCCGAAGGAGATTGTGCAAGGAGGAAGAAGGGAGACATGGAAGGGATCTGAGAGCACTTTGGGTGAAGTGAGACAATACAGGGGCTAAATCTTAGGTATTGTTTGCAGATTAGGCAGGATGTGGCATTTTTACAGTACAGTCCTACGTATCCTAAATGGCAGGAGATATTAAATATATTCAGATGAACAGTCTCTCTGGTAAGAGGCTGCTGTTGCCTGTGATAGCAGACTGGGATACATCAGTTTGTTTCAGTCGGTACTACTAAGATGTTACTGAGTAATGCTTATAAACTTGTTGAGATGGTGTGATGGGTTTCTTAGGATTTACTGGGGACTCATGCAGAGTGGTGATGTGCAGCTGCTCAAAGTGTAGCTGAAGTTGTTTTGCTCCTAGCCTGGATGATAGCAGAGTCTTTGCTTTTGTCTTGGATGTTGTGGAGTGTTGGAACATTGCTTCACCTCACTGGGACATCAAAACTCTCAAGCATCCAAAGAGGCTTTGAGTTTCTCAAATATTATTGAGAATATTTAGGCCTCTCAATGCCATGTGCTCTTTCTGAAAGCAAGTCTATATTGAAATATAACTGTTAACAACACTGACGATCAAAATCCTGCTTTCTTTGGTGTTCTAGTGTTGTTATTGCTAACAATTCATGCAAGAGCCTCTTTTTAGTCACTGTGCTTCTGGGCATTTCCTGAAATTTTTTAGATAAAGGCAAAGCTAAAGAGTAATTGTGTAAAAGCACAGGTTTAAATCTGTCTTGAAATGTTACAGCACTTGCTGTTTCATAATCCTTATCTACACATTTCCTGTTTGCCCACATTGTCAGCAGTGGTTAATTTTTCTATTTTAAATCTAGATGTAGGGTGGTATTTTTAAAGTATGTCAGCTACTCAGGTTTCACTGAATGCCTGAATATTTAAGGCTAATGCTGAAAATTCTGGACATAATACCCAAATGGCATAAACACTGAATAAGCAAATTCTATTTTGAATGTAAGGGAGTTTCGTTCCTAGATTTATCTGCAACTGTTTCTTTCTAAATTCCATTGGAAAGTCTAGATAATACTTAGCCTGGTACCTAAACATCCATATGATTAGGATCCATATGCTTTTAAGGAATACACCTTAAAAAGAGTTTAACATGCTAAAAACAAATTGCATCTAACTAGAAAATAATAAGTTTTGCTTTAAATGTGCACTGTTAATGCTTTTCCCATAAAACATATGTAGCTTCTTATTGGTAAATTATTGTTATAATCCATTGATTTGTACATAAAAACTTTAGGCACTTCATTTGAATTCATTGTCTGTAGAAGGCGTGTGTGAGGGCTGAGTCTGAGCTAGCTTTCAGCTTGAATGAGCTGCTGCTGGAACTGAGCTGGTTGAATAACTGAAGAAACTACTCAGCCAAGAATGGGTGTAGGCACAAGACTGAACCTGTATTGGACCCTGTTTTCAGCAAGCTACTGCTTGCCAGGAAGTTCATGCTAGCTGACTCGATGCATTCCACTTTGCGCATGCTCTTTGCCTGGTACAGATGCGAGCTAAAACCAAAAAACAACTTTAGCTTTCACCATCTTTGCTGAAATGTTGAACTACGGCACAGTAGGTGAGAGTGCAGACACATAATGGTTGAGGTGACACTTGGTTTAGCTGTGATCACATTGTTCCCATATGCTTAGTCAGTGTCTTTCTCCAGTGGTTTGATTTTTACTTACAATTTCTGTAAGAACTATGGGCTACTTGAATAATATTTTAAATTAAGTGTAGGTGGTATACATTGATAACTGAAGTCTTACTGGATATTATAGTAATTTCAAATTTAGTTTCATATGTTTGGTTTTAACAATAATATTAAAACAGTACATATTATTTTTATTTTCCTTATTTTGAAATATTGACACAGATGCATGCCCGTCTTGACTATGTTGTGATATTTTTATGGTTGTAGTGAAAGAGAGATGGTCAGTGGATTAATTTGTGATGTCTTTGGACATCCTGAAATAGAAGGCCAGACTGTAGCACTGATCTTGCAGCTGGACAAGTGAGAATTGTAAGGGAACACAATATAAGAGTCTTGTTCTTCATAAAACCTGGTAGTGCTTTTATTGACTTCTGTCGAAGGGAAATGGGTAAGCCTCATGTGATCGTATCTTTTCCTGTGGAGGAAGCCACATGACTTGCTTTCTCTCACACCTGTCATTTCCTTGCTTGAAAGTAGAAATTACTCAATAAAAATTATATGTTGGAGCTCTACAAAAAAATGATGGGTGATTTTGATCCCTTTAAGTAGCAGTGCTGAAGCTAATGGAAGAGTCTTTGAATGTTGTTGTTAATTTACAGTCAAAGTAATCTAACTTTGAAGTTGGCTTTGGTTTGAGACAAAGATTGGACCAGCTGGACCTCCACAGGTCCCGTAATTGGTCTGAGCTGTCCCACCCAACCATTCAAAAGTCCCTACCGTGGCTGCTTGGTGGGTGGCTGCCAAGCCCACCCCGAATCCTGAACTCCCAAGGGCCCTGTTCCCATGCCTGGCACAGCTTGGGGCTGCCCTGCCATGCCTTTTGCCTGCCATCTGCGCACCTCAGGACATGGAACAGCAGAAGTTGCTCCAGTCCCCAGTTTTGCCCACTTCTGCCACTGGCTATAGCCCTGCATTGACCAGTAGTACAAGAACCAACATTATGTTCTAATTTTGTGCACATATATGTATTTGAGTGGGGAAAAAAACCCAACTGGAGACTTGAAGTCATGCAGTCCACTGGGACCTCAAGAGACTCCACTGGAGACTTACCAGAAACATGGTGTACATCTCTAAAACCAGTGAATTAATCTACTTGCTGAAATTCCTAACATGTACAGACAAGTTAAAAATTAAATTTAAATATTTTGCCTTTATTAGTCCGTACTAAACTTCAGTCATCAATTTTTATTATTCCTTTGTATTACTTAGTGGTATTTATGTACCAATGCCAGCCTGTTACAAGCAGCAAAATTGGTTCTCTTGAAAACACTGTAAACTAAAATTTGGCAAAGAAAAAATATTCTTTGGCATGTTTTAAGAACTGTTTTCTGTTAAAATCACAAACTTTCTTCTTATTTTGAATATTTTTGAAAATTTTAGTTTCTGAGCCATTTGATGTCTATCTAGTCTTTAGAGACATATGTCTCTTCTCTGTCTGAATGTGTTCAGGATCTCTTTAAAATAATGTTTATTGTCTCTGAAAACCTGAGCTAGTTGATCTGATGAGATGCTATCTCCATTTCCTCTATTTCCCTTGAAAAGGATATATTAAAACCCCCAGTTACAGCATCCAGTTGTGAAGCCCCATTTGCTTTTGTAACTGATAAAAAGAAGAAAATTAAATGAAATCTTTCAAAGATTTATCATTTGTTTTGGTTTGTTTTTTAGGTTTTTGTCAAGCAGGCAAGGATTTACGGTTAGTATCTCTGTGCATGGAGCAAATTGATATCCCAGCAGGCTTCCTCTTAGTAGGAGCCAAATCTCCCAACCTTCCTGAGCACATTCTAGTCTGCGCTGTTGACAAGCGGTTTTTGCCAGATGATCATGGAAAAAATGCACTTTTAGGTAAGAGATTTATTTTTTTCCTTGTGCCATAATAATTCAGAGAAACAGGTCCATTCAAAATGATCAGCTAATGACCTCCTACTAGAAATATGTTGAGGAGAGGCTCGTTTTATTTAAATTAAATCCGTAGCTGAACCTGCCTTAAAAGCCCATTTTAAAAAGTCTCTGATTCCACAATTAACCACAACCAAATCTCGGTGATTTCTGTGTGGGCAGAAGTCAGTTGCAGCCCCAGCATTCTAAATGTCAGCTATCCACATACTCTTTTATCTCTACTGATGGTTACAGCTTTTCATTTAAGAAGAAATACGCTCATACAACCGTAGGAGATGAGCTATCTTATTTTTCTGTGGATTAAGGGACAAATTCTGACCTTGGCTCCACCAGGAACATTGTTCTCAATAGGAGCTCTGAGGGCAGTTTGCTTCTCAAAATCTAATACATAGGGGAAACATTTATGTCATAATTGGTTACATGTATGACCTTTAAAATTTTAATACAAGAATGTTTCTTGGTGATTGAAGACAGACATGTGCACCTAGATTTCCTGCCTGGCTCACAACTGGTACACATTTTAACAGGCTAGTAAAAGTGATTTAAGGTATTTTAGCTCCTTTGGCCTGTTTTGAATTTACTCTCTCATTTCTCCCTCCAGTCATTGTGCTGCCTAGAATATATTCAGAAAGACCTTTCAACAGGGAAGAAATTACAATAAAGTATAAATACCCTGATTTAACCGCACTGTTCAAATTCTGGTCCAGACCAGCAATATTTTGCATAAGTATTGAAAACACCCTGTTTTGTACTTACGTGCTTTAATGTTACTTCTCCCTTAAACCCATTTAATATGCTACTACACACTGTAAACCTTTGGACCTAAGACAGAAATCCCCCTGGCTTGAATTAGATGGGAGAGGTGGTGTGACATGCCCTTGCTGGGTATGGTTGGGGTTGTGGAGTACTCTGGTGTATACTGCCATCCTCAGAGGAGCTGCTCCCCCACTGAGCAGGAGAAGCGTCAAAAGTTGATCAGTAAGAACTATCTGATAGATAGATGGTGTTTAGTCTGATTAAATGCGTTACTGCTTGTCTTTGTTGGTAAGCCTTCCTCCTCCTCCAGCTTTGTATCCATCTGTCATCTCTGATATCGTTTGATAATGAGCCTAGTGACTCACAACTTTGCTCTGGCATTGCTGATCTTACATATTTAAGTGCTTCTAGGCCTGTGTAGCTGGTACCTACAAGCAAAGAATTGACTCAGTAGGTCTGTGAGACCCTGATGACTGTTTCTGACAACTATGGAGATGCACCAAGAGTTCCTTTGGGTTGCAAGGGACAAAGGGAGGACGGGTTCAGTCCCAGGACAAAGAGGATGAAGAAATCTACTTGTTGGCATCCTCAACAATGTGATGGTAAAAGATGATAATGAGGCACAGTAGGGCTAAAGACAATGGCCTAATTAATAACAGTTTTATGGAAAATGCATTTTGTCAAAATGACTGAATATCTTTTTCATAAAACTATAAATTGGGCTGACAGGTGAGTGTAGGAACCAGTGTTCTCTCAGGGTTTCCATTGTGGAAAATAATAATAGTAGTGAGGATGAAAAGTTGGTTCTGTTACAGATTTTGAACTGATTAGTAAATGGAAAAAGCCCCCAAAATAAAGCATTTCTACTAGGTATTAATCTGCCCAACACTATTATAAATCATTATTGGTGTTCCAGAAAGCATATAAGATATTTCTTCATTAAGGGTTGAAAGCGATTCAGAGATGAGTGGAGTGGCAAGTAAGCCAGAGAGATGTAATTGTTCAGCATTAGATGATGGAGGGCCTATTCAAACAACAAGGATTTTAAGGCAGGCCCATTTCAGAACATGCCCTATGCTTTGTCCTGGGAGAAGTTAGACTGGTGCCATCTATATGCAACATTCCCATTAACATAGTTGTGAAGGGCACTGGAAATCAAGGGTGCTTATAATCCTCAGTCTGGACCCTGTCTTCCAGATCTCAACTCAAAATTTCACTCCCTTCTGTGAAACCGTTTTGGAAACATTGCAGAAAAGCAGTCTTCTGCCTTTGTTCCTAAATATGTTACTTTTGCGGGAGGTTGTAGATTTTTTAAAACATTCTGAAACACTCCTAACCTTTGCCATGAAGATCTTGACATCAAATGGTCGCTTTTAAGACTTTAATAAGCCGTAACGTCCAGCTTACTTGAAAATGCCTTGTATAAGGAGTCTCAGAGAAAATTTGTTAGATATTAAGGTTAATTTTAGTTACATGAAGTGGCAGTGGCTGCTATGGATTAGCCACTGTTTTGAGAGAGAGATGCTTGCAGTTTAAAACCCATTTTTTTTTAATGTAGAAAAAATTTTTGTTTGTTTTTCCCCTTATGGAAATTTCCTAGCCTGGCATTATAGCTTTCCCCCTGCCAAATACTTATTCTTTTCTGCACCCTGTAGACTGGAAAATTGATGGTAAGATTTTGGCCTAAGTTAGTATAGCCTAGAAAGATGGCAGAGTTTTGGAAAAGCTAAGATTAAAATCTGCCCGTGTTTGGCTGCTTCCTGACACGTGTGCTGAGAAAGGTGTCTGCAGAAGCTGTCTGTCTGGAGGCCTCCAGTCTGCAGCCAGGTAGGTTGCAGTGGCCTTATTCCTAGGAGATAGCATAAGTCATTTAATCTGTATATATATCTTCTGCTTCATTCTTCCAGGATTTTCTGGGAATTGTATAGGCTGTGGAGAAAGAGGATTTCGGTACTTCACAGAGTTTTCCAATCATATCAACCTGAAATTAACCACTCAGCCAAAGAAGCAGAAGCACTTAAAGTACTACCTAGTAAGGAGCTCCCAAGGTGTACTGTCAAAGGGACCCCTTATTTGCTGGAAAGGTAATAAAGGTGCCCATCCACTTAGGGGTTTTTTATTATATTAGTGTGATGTTGAATGAAAAATTGAAAGTTGCTGTTGAAAATGTATGCATTCAAAAGGAACTGTAGAAGTTTACTGTCTTTACTGCTTGAAGGAAAAATACCTACTGATTGCACTGAAGTCTGTATTTTGCCAAAGAGGTTTATCTAAGTCTTAATAATAACCATGCAATCGTAAATGGTCTTCCTCCATCCCCTTGTACTTGCAGCGGGAGCCCTAAATCTGCCCTTCTTAGGATGTGCAGCCATCATGGTAGAAGAAATGAGGTTGCTCAGGCTGCTGATTTTTTTCTGAGCCTCAAGCAAGATGACTCACAGCCAGGGCTCCAACTCTGGCTTTCCATTGATATTCATCTTAGCAGGTGCAATTCAATCTGTCTAATGCCTGAGGATAGCTAGCACACCATAGATTAAGAAAGCTCAGGTCACTGATCTCAGGGAAAGA
>NW_010115615.1:52586-82455 GCF_000699245.1 Pterocles gutturalis
ATACTCCTGCCGTTTATGGTGTGTTTTGCACTGGGGCTTACCCTCTACCAGAGCAGCCTTCATGATATTGTTATGTGCTAAAGAGATGACATCTATGACCTCAAGGCAAGGTAGCCATAGGGTCTGTCATTGGAGAGTGTAGGTTTTTGGAGCTAGAGCCATGCAAAGACTCAAGGATCCTTGAGAATGGTTTAACAGCTACTCGCTGTCTGCCAAGTTGGTGTATATGCAGACTGCCTGTCTTCCTCAGCTGTGGTCTCAGTAAAGACAAGAGTTTGATCTGGAGCCTGTTGTTCCAAGGAGGATGATGTGAGGAGATGAGAAGCTCCACAGGAGGACTGACATGCCTCTGAAGAGTCACATCCTCATGTGAATGGCAGCATGACACCAGAGAGAGATGGTTATCACCGAGCTGTATGAGTGATTATAGTACTGTATCAGTTTGTGGTTCAAAGGGATCCTGGTTTCAGCTGTTTTTCTCGTTACAAGTATAATTAACTACTGCTTTAGAGTGGATGTGTGTTTCAGCTGCATTTTTTACAAAAACTACAGAAAGATTTAGTTTGGTAGTCTCTTTTTGAAGTTCCAAATACAGAAGGAGGAAACCTTATTTTAATTTTTTGAATCTTTTTTTCTGAAACCCCTCCCTGATGCTTATGCAGTTGGGGTTGGTGTGTGTCCTGATAAATGCTGCTGGGGTAACACACATGGAAAAACTATTTAAAACCTTCTTCACAGATATAAAGGTGTGGAAGAGGCAGATACTGGGGTCACTTTTGGTTTTGCAAGTATTTTGAGCACCCATGAAAGTTTAGAAAATCAGCCAAGAATCGACCTCATGGGCATTATTTTCATAGGCTCTATCCCTTTATTGATATCATCCATCTGGTAACCCTTCTTACCTTTTACTTACCTTAAAGTTCTAATTAGAAGAAGAGAAATGCTCTCAAACACCCCCTTCTCTTCAAATAAAACCTGATTAGATCTCAGTTTAAAAAATGGATTGATGTGTGATTTTTAAGGTCACTTTCTCCTCCTCAACTCAGTTTTCATCCAGGCAGACACTCACAGTGTGGAGATCTCCCTGAAGGTTTTGTGGAGGCACACTAAGAATGCGGGTTTGAGCACAATTTGTCCTTTTAAAGGGCAGCATATGAGAGTTTGTATAAAGGTTGTGCCACAGAAGTTGCTGAGTGTTTCCTGGGATATGTCCAATACCTTCAAATCTCTTAGAAGCTGCAAGCTGAGGGCTCTTGCCATTTTGCAGCATCTGGTCTGTATTTGCCTGGCCCTCTGAGTGGCCCTCAGGGAGGTTTTCTTAATTAGAAGACAAAGTTGACTAAACTGCAAGAGCCGTATTTTCGTTGAATGCTGCCATTTGCCGCTGTTTGTTGTACGTGCTGTATGTATGCTTTTAACATTTTGTTACCTTTCGCCACCGTGTTGCTGAACTTTCGCTACTGGAAGGCAGGCCTTGTTAATATGTACTGTAGCTGCTTTGTTTGCAGAATGTAGGAGCAGGCAATCATCTGCTGTTAGCCTCTCTGCTAAACCAAATTCTTCGGTGTCACCGTCCACGACCCCAGAGGGTGGATCAGCTAATGGATACAAATCAGGGTTCACTCAGACAGGTAGGAGCTGAAAGTGCTGTAAAGGTAACCATTGGGGGTGGTGAGTTACCTCAGATGTTGTTGGTTCAGGGATGCTGTAAACAACTGGGTATGTACCTCAAGTCATGTGTAGATTACTACAAGGAGGATGCCTTGCAAAACTTGCTTTGTGAAAGATTAAGACCCAGGTGAGGCTGAAGGTTAGCTTAGTCCTCATAAGAACAGCTGATTAAAAAGTATTAAAAGATCTTTTTATTCTTTTATTTGATTCTGTGTCTCCCTGTGTTTGTTTCATTTAATTCTTTGTGGATCTGAAAAAACTTGAACTACACGTTTAGAGGGAGGTGTTTACTTAGTATACAGACTAGGTTATTTGTCTTGAAAATAATCTCCTTTTGGGGTTAGCAGGGCAGCTTTTATTTATTTGCTTGCTTATTTATTTATTTAAATTTTATTTCACACGAGAGTGTACTTAGAATAGCAATTTCCCCTCACACATACAGTGGTTTTGCGTTATGTGAGCTAGCATGCACCTCATAACTGTTCTAGAGAGCTATTAATGACACGGTAAAGGAGGAGGAACTATAAAAATCAAATGGACATTGGCTGACAAAGAAGCAGCATCTTAATTTCATTCATTTATTTATTTATTGTAAATAGCCAAGATGCTTTTCTTTGAGCTTTTCTCTCATTGCTTTATTGCAGCTTCATCTGTTTTTGTATGTTTGTGCTATTTCTTGAAAAAAAAAAAGAAAGTTTCCCCAACTTTCTATTAGTTGTTGTAATTGGTTGATATGTATGTACTAGAACATATATTTCTCTAGAGGAGTATGAAATGCAGATGAAAAAACAAGATTGTTAAAATACTTCTTCCACTTACAAAGTATGTTAAAAAGGAAATAACAAACAAGAGCTGAACATATGCATTCTTAAGACATTATAATCACTGATCAGTGTGTTCAGAGACACTTTCCCCAGGTGGTCACCCCTGTCTCTGTTTAGGAAGCTGTATTCTTTAGGCTTTGGTGAAAATGAAATCAGAGTGTTGTTTAAACATCTGCATTTCATTGCATGATCCCTTGGCTTCCAGATCCTAGCATGAGAACTGTGCAGATGCATGGGAACCTATTTATATGAAACAAGAAGTGATCCAATATTTACACAGCTTTGTCTTCTATTGTACCTGCCAAGTTAATAGATACACCTTTTATATACTGCTTTCTCCTTATCACTCACTGCAATTTTCAGTCTGCTTGGTGTTTCTGTGTGTCACTGTTTGTACTCTTAGGTCACGGTTGTCAAAACCTTTTCATCTCCTTCTACTGTTATCTTCTAGTGAAGATAATGCCACATGCATACATATGAATCCCCTGTGACCGGGAGAAGGGGGGAGGGTACCTTTTTTTGGTGGCATGAATTCTAAGGTATGTCGCCTGTGATGGAGGTCTGACTTTTTCTCTCCTAGGCTCTGCATAGCTGTTTGTACTTTGAGTTGAATTCTCAGTTATTTCAAAACAGAAGTACTTCTTAGCGAGTTGTTTTCTGAAATTGTTTTCAGTTTCTTGTCAACTCGTGCCCATTTTTTTCCTTTTAAAGTATTGTGAATATTTCTGTTTTCTGCCCTTGTAAGTAAGCAGTTCAGTCTCCAGGTTCTAGAAGACACCTGTAGATAAGACAGTTATGGGCGCACACAGAGTGCTGCACTGAAATCGTAATTTAGTGATAAAAATTAGAGCACAAGAGAATTTTGAAATAACATAAAGTTGACAGTATGGTGTGGCCATGACGTTACAGTCAGGTGTTGGGTCCCCCTTTCAAAACGGTGTGGGAAGATGCAGTTCTACTGCAGAGGAGAGGTGACTGGCAATGCAAAAATGGCTGAAACCTTGAACTGTATAAAAAAATCAGTTTTAGGAAGACACACGAGAGGGAAGACTTAGTGTTAAAAGGGTGTTAAGTGACTACAAACTGGGTTTTACAGTAGAAGGATGAACAATTTTAATAACTGGTAGTACTATGAGTTCTGTGTAGGTGCCAGTGTGATGTTTAAACATAACACCAGGCACATCTATTGTCATAGATAACATTTCAATAAAATATGTTAGAACTAGAGAGAAGAAAAAAGACTCCCAAAGCTTCTGGACAGTTTACTTTGAGGAAAACTTTTAACACTGCATATTTGCTACATCATATTTAATGAGAGACCAGCATTTTTCTCCAAAGCCCCTGACCTGGTGGTCTGTTGTGTTAACCATTCAACATATTTCCTTTGAACATGGACAAGGTTTGCTGGTGGAGCAGCAGCAGCAGAGGCTTCTGTGTTCATTCCCCATCTCAGTTACTCTGTCTGGCAAAGCAGACTCTCCTCCCCATCCTCCTTCACCAAATGGTGTGTGGCCTGAGGGTGAATGCATTTGGCAGATCAAGTTGGTCTTGCCTTCTGTTTTCTTTTCCTGGCTGTTTCACTAGGACATCTGTAGGTGAACTTAGCCTACTTTGCCTACTTGTTGCAAACTACTTTCTGGACAGATGCTGAGTTAATATTCTTTCACTCTGATTGTAAGAATTTGGACTTGTCAGTGAATCTGCATCTGAATGTAGAGTTTTTCTTGAAGTGAATTGCAGATATTAAATTCCTGATGTTAAAGTAGGGGCCTACGTGCTGAGAGGTTTGGAATCAGCTCTGATTTACAGTTTTTTGGTGGGCAAGTATTAGAATTCGTTTGTTCTTCAGTTTACCCATCTGTAAAATAGGGTTAATACCAGGCTTGGTAAAGTGCTTTAAGGAGTTGCTGTTTGTTAATTCATTCCAAGAGTTTGGTCTCAGATTTCTTACCTAGATTTACAAGTGGACATACACTTTTCATAGCTTTATAGAACAGCAGTGCTTTAAGGAGGTTATGTATTTGATATCCTTTTCTGCCCTAGGTCAAACTCATCTGTGTCTCACAGAGGTTCAATAACTTGTTCTTGAAAATCTCAGGTGATGGAGATCTCACAGCCTTTTTAGGCAACTTATTCCAGTGCTTATTCCCTATGCTTGCTGGGAGCAAGTCACGTAAGCTCTTTGCCTTAGCTTTCTCATCTGTAACATGGGATAGCTGTGTTTACTTGCCTATCCCACTGGGGTATTTTGAGGAGCAATGAGATAGCCCTTTCTACAGTTACATGTTTTTGTGTTATATGAATACAAAATATTGTGAAAGAGATCAATCAGTAGATTATGAGATTCTGTAGAAATGCCCAGTTAAATGTTTGTTGCAACTCCTAAAAGATAACTGACACAAGATAATTTCTTAGGTGTGTAAAAAAAATTGTTTGCATTATCTGTGTAGGACTGTTCACGTGTATATAATACAAATTAGATATGCACACACACACACATATATATATATAATTTTTAATCATTCCTTAATTAAACGAGTTCTTTTGTCAGATTCTTCAATATTCAGTCCAGCAAAATCATCTTCTGCTGTTAACTTAAGTGGAACTCAAGACCTGTCCCGGAACAAGAACATTGTGAAACCTCTGGCTCTGTCAGTACAGCTTGTGGGAAAGACAGTTGCTGCAGGTATGGCTTTGTCTTCCAGGATAGCTGAGAGCCAAGAGAATTACCAACTTAACAGCCAAGAAATAAGAGTCATTTTTTTGGTGGAAAAAGGAAAGGAAAACATTAATCAGCATTCTCCAAAACTCACATTCTTGCAGTCCTCTGGCCAATTTTCTGTCCCCAGACTGAGCCACACCTTGGCTTTCAGATTTGACATTCTGGTAAAAGTGCATGTCATATCCCTCTTTGCACAAGATATCTAAGAGAGTATAAAAATTGCCTCTTGATATGACACTGCTTCTTGCCTGAGTAACTAAGAGCTGTGTGTTGTTCTGCATTTGTAACAGGTATAGTCCCTCCAGATACATTTAATGGCATTTGGTCTCGTTTAAATGAGACTTTTAATATCTGTGCTGTTTTAATTATTTCTGTGGTGCGTGTTTAATAAATTAGAACCATCAACTGTGGCATCTAAATCCCTCACTGGTACTCTGTTGTGATATTCTGTTTATTAATTTAGCTGGTTAACCCTTTAACCAATGAAAAAAAATTATAACACTTATTACAGTGAAGTATGCTTGAATAAGAAAAAGTAAAATTTATTTGGTTTATATATGCATATGAGCATTACATTTTTTGCATGAGGTATTATATCGGTATTTTATACAATATGTATTATTATATATACATAATGCTATTACATTGTATCTGATGAATCATTAGCAGTTCTTTGTGTAAAGTACCCTTTTCCCCTCTGTAGCTGTGTAAGAAAGAGTTTATCACACACTGAAATGACTTCCCTAGCATTTCAACCACTGCTGTAACTGACCCACCTCCACCGTATCTGTCCATACCAAATCATTGAGTCAGAGTACAAATGGGGAGCTTACAATGGGCAAGTGATTGTTATTCAAACTTTGCTAACTGGCAACCTGAGAATTTTGTACCTGAGTTTATTTGGATGATTGCAGCTGGAGACTTCCATGTTACATCGTTTCAAGCCAAATACCCACATCTCAGACTCTTTCTGTTGCAGCTGCCATCAACAAGCTGCTGCACCATCTCCTGCTGTTGCTCCTGGAATGTGTTCCTGGGAGCTAAATCCTTGTGGAGCTGGCAGATACAGCAAGGAGCTGTAGTCCCCACTGGGCTCTGTGTCTGCTCTATGCAGTTTATGCCTGCAAAAATTAGGCTCTGAAAAAGAACAAGGAGCTCAGAAGTGTGATGATAACATCTTGTGATTCTCCATTGTTTAGTTTAATTTTGTGATCTGGATATAGTGGGCCTGGGAGTCAGACTTGCTGGGACTGGAGAATTGTCTTAGGCAGAGGTAGCAAAGTTAAGCATGGTTTGCCTCAGTAATGCTCAGACTGTGTTATTCTTTGCAGCAAACTGCCCTGTCTTCCCTCCCCGGTCTTATTTGCTAAGACTTCAGATGAGAACCCAGTAGTGAATTACTGTGTATGGCACATAGATGACTGGGGAAAAAATACATAGATACACCAAAGTGGCTTACAAATCTTAACAAACTGAATTCATTATGTGCATTTTTTTGTTAATTTTCAGTGTCTAAAAAAAATGTGTCGCAAACTTCCCAATAACTTTTTTTTTGGTGTGTGTGTGTGTAATTTTTTATATTATTTTGGTGGGGTTTGTTTTGGATTTTTTTCTTCCACCCATCCTCCCCACCCTGAAATCTGGAGACCTCGTTTCAAGGTTAGGATTTTGCCGCCTGTGCCCAAATGATTCTCTGCCAAGTACACTTCATGATTTCCCTGGAGTATGTTTCTTTCATTCACACATCTTGCCCTGTTCTTTTGTGTCTGCATGTTGCCCTATTATTTTGTTTGTTTGTTTTCAAGACTGGCTCAAGCCACATGCTCTGTATTTTATCATACTCAGCTCCTCTTTCACTGCGTGCCACTGATGTTGCTAGTGGAAATGCTAATGGAGGAAGAAATAGTGTATTGAGTTCTACAGTCTCTCGGCCAATGCCTCATTCGACATCTCCAAGCCCTGGCTGTGCAGCTGGAGACCAGGGTAAAGAAAACCTCTCTGTTCTGTTATTTTAAGCTGCACTGGCTGTTGAGCTTGAAATTAGTTATTTTGGTTTTTTTTCCCATCATAGCTGTTTCTGCAGTGCGTCTTTACAGAGACATTTGGTTTCTGGCATGACCATTAATGATAATGCTGGACATTTTAACAGAACTAACAACATTTTTCACACCAGAGTATGGCTTTGTGTAAATCTAGCTGTAAACCTCTGGCGCTGAGTGGCGTGATACCATCTCAACACCAATGTGAAATGGAATTATGGGCTGGAATCTGATCATTTGGGAGGATGGGGTTTAGAATTAGTTTCTACTTTCTTTTTCAGCATCAATGTCCAGTTCTGGGCCACCAAAGAAACGTCACCGGGGATGGTCTCCTGGGTCCCCAGTTCCTCCTCCTAGTTCAGCGGTACCTGTTCCTACAATTCGACCTTCGGCAAGAACAGGTAAAACTTGAATAATACAGAGATGTCATTTGTAAAAAGCTGTACTCAGCCAAACCAGTAGCCCGATGCTGCTTCTCTTAAGTGTTGCACAGAAAACATAACTGAGCTTGTTGAAGTAGTTAAGGACACCATGGAGAGTTTTTCAGATGCCCCAGAAAAGCACACATGATTGCCTGGTCCTTTTTGCCATAATCTAAGATGGGACACAGGGAAAGTGAAACTACTGGGGGAGAGAGATGAAAGGAAGATGCAAATAATATCAATAAAAATCCAAAGCTATCTAAGTCACCCAAATGTGACTCAGTACCTCTAAAATTGTGCAGGTATATGGGTATATGAACATATTTGAAGGATTTCCATTAACCTTCACTTTGAATGTAATGTCTCAGTCTGGTGTGGCATGCTACGGAAACCAGACGCTCTGGTTCCTGCACAGGAAAAATGGCTTTTTATCATTTTGGCCTAGCAAAGGACACTGATGTCCACTAGGTTTAGTTATAAGCATAAAGTTTGTGAGAGCAAATGTATGTTGTGTGTGCAAAGCTGTAGGAGGGATATGTAACATCATGATATGAAATAGGATTAATTACAAGTATGTGTGAACACTCATCAGTACTCTTATATGTACCTCTTTATACATAACTATTAATAAAACTGTTCGTTATTTAAGGACTTTTCAGTTGTGGGATTCAGCGTACTTTGTAAAGGGGAATAAACAATCACCTATTACTGTGTCTATAGAGTAAGAGAATAAACATATAAGGAAGAAAAAAAAATGTTAACATGCACAATATATTTTTAACTCTGCTTTTTAGGGCTTGGTTTTGAGATATTTTGGAATTAATTTTCAGAGATACTCATCATAGGAAGATGGGTTACATGATAGTGCAGCCCAGCATACTTGAGCACCTCAAATCAATCACAGCTGTTCTAGCTTTCTAGCTTCAGAGACCTGCTGAAGATACGTGATATAAGGCAATGTCCCCCTTTTTGTTGAGTTTGTCTCCACCAACCTGTGTACTCCATTTTTCCATCATAGTATTTTTTTCTATTGGATAAACAATTTCCACTGTTAAAACATATGCATTCATTACTGCTGCCTTTGATGCTCCTGTATTGATGACATCGTTTGAAAAATCTGTTACAAACCACCAAATGAAGCCTGGGAAACTTCTGAAGCAGACCTCACGCTGAAACCCGATTACAGATTACAAAATTCTTGAACTTAGTTTCTTTTTACTTGTGAAAGCTGCTCTTGCTCTTTCATAAGTAAAGCCCAATTTTTCTCCTTGTAGCAACTGCCTAAGGACAGCTTTGAGATTTTGGCCTGTATTTGTTTTTGTTACCTACTTCTATTCTAGGTCAGAAGTCAGAGCAGTCTCTTCCCTTGTATTGAGAGGGAGTATTGAGAGGTGGCCTTTTGGCTTAGTACTTGGCTTTGTTTAAAGATGCATATTCAAACCTGTGTTTTCCTCTCTCATTCCCACCAACAATACAGTGGTCAGAAAAAGTTTTATTTTAGGGGTGGGGCTACAGGAGGATATAGTCTCTTAATTTAAATTACTTAAAACTATAGCAGGAAATGCAGAGACCTTTTGAATTTTATTACAGTTAGTGATCTGCAGTAATTTTTTTATTTGTTCATACGGCCAAATCACAGTATGAGCCTTTTAGTAATGGAAGCTTCTCTTGTCTTTATTTTATAGAGCCTCTTTTGTCAGTCCCAGTTCCTCAATCCATGTTAACTGGAATTTTACAGCCTCAACCCATCCCAGCAGGGGAGACTGTAATAGTTCCTGAAAACCTGCTGAATAACTCAGGAGTCAGACCAGTGATTCTGATAGGTAAGTCTCACACTGGGGAATCAAATGCTGCGTTTTGGACAAATGCATCTTCCCCTAGGAAAAAGGGGTTTTGATTTCTTTTTGTTGATTCTGGCATTCAGAACAATATGAAGTCAGTTTGTCATAGATAGTTTGCTTTAGCTGCACAACATTTAAAATTGGAAGTTAGGCAATTTCTGGAGAACCTGATGTGCAAAGGGGTCGCAACTAGGTCAAATTTATACACAACCTCTGGCCAAATTGAAGTTTTGTACAAATAAGATTTTTGGACAGTCCAAGAACAATAATATTTCCATGTAATGAAAGTAGCTTTCCAGTGTAAACAACTTGCAAAACAAGCAAATATTTCCTGCAGCATTTATAGTCTAGATCTTGAAGCTCAGGGATTCTACGTGAGAACCAGAAAACTGATTTAAACTGACTAATCAGAAGTAAATTATACTAACTTTTTTGGCTTGAATGTCCATTCTTCTTGTAAGCAACTGAGATAACAGATCAGGCTTTTAAAATCCTTTAGCTATATAAAGTACATTGTTAATCCTTACAAAGACATTGCTTTTACTTTAAAAGTATGACTCATAATGTGAATATCCCTTTCAACCTGAGCTATTTGGGCATACTATATAACAAAAGTTGGGTGAGGTAGTACTGCCAAAATTTTGATGAGTGATTTTTTTGACTACATCTCTTCTCAGTCCAGCATAGCACAGATGGTTGTATAAAGTAGCTTCAGTGTTAACAGACCATGCCTATCCATACAATCCGTGGAATAATTTATAATTCCTTAAGAAATGGAGAGGTTTACCAAGTCCTCACTTGCACAGATGATCCTAATGCACACAATTTCCAGAGAATTAACAGGGCCATCTACACCAATCAATCCATCAAGAATAGGGTTACATTTCTTCTGTTTTGTTTTCCTTCCTGTTGTTTTCTGGAAGCCTATTCTAAAGGTCTAGCATGGTGCTCTAATGGTTTTCAGAGAAACATTTCCTTATTAAAGATGAGGGTGCCTACAGTCATCAGTTTTAAGTGCCAATTGAATATAGCCCTTAGGCTCTTGGAGAGTTGCCAATGAAGTCCTCATTTAGGCTAAATGTTAGTGTCCCTGAGAAACAGTGTCCTATTAATAGTACAGAACCAGATGTACCCACATGGATGGGTTTGGCAAAATCTTTGTGGAAATTCTCAAGGAAAAGAAGAATTAGGCTTTGCTCATGTGCTTTACCTTACAGAACAGCATGTTTAATTGATGATGGTTATTTAACCTGTTTATGAAAACAGAATGGAAAAGTAGCAAAAAAATGAAATCAATCACAGCAATACCACAGTGGTTGAATCAATGCAAATGTGACTTATGCTGCTTTTATAATGTTGAGATCAATGCACTTTTGCCTCTATTGATTTTTCTTTTCTGTACACTATATTATGGAGAATCTGTATTTAAAGGTCAGGGTAAGACCCAAATAGATAATATTCTAATTTGTATTTGGGTAACAGTAATTATTATCCTGCTGGTATGCAGTTATTGTTAATTTTTGCAAATCTGTGTGGTCATTTGTTGTAAAATACAGCAAAGGATCACTGGCCTATCATTTATTTTGTAAGCAATTATAATGCCAAGAACAGTCACTGATGGAGTATATTTTGGAAGGTAACATTAAGGAGAAGTTTGGAAATGTATGCACAAATTTTGTGAATTTCTGGTTTTATTTTGGTTTCTTTTATCAAAGGTTATGGCACTTTACCTTATTTCTATGGAAATGTCGGTGATATTGTTGTAAGTCCCTTGCTGGTGAATTGCTACAAGATTCCACAGCTGGAAAACAAGGATTTGGATCTCCTGGGTTTGACCAGCAGTCAGATGCTCAGTGTAGAGAATATGATACTTTTAACCATTCAGTATCTTGTCCAACTAGGTAAGCAATTTGTCATAAGCACTTGTTTTTATTTGTGGCTGTCCTTTTTTGTCCCCACCCTCTATGTCAGTTTCAGAGCCAATTTTCTGGCTATTTTTGTGCCTGGAAGAGGTAAGTGGCTCCATCTAGTGTGTGTGACTTTGCTACTTTGTTCATCAGACTGAACAAGTGAATTTAAAGGCTGATACTGCTTCTGCTCTCCATCTGGGGATTGACCAGGTCACCTTTGTGAAAATGGATTTGCAATGCAGATAACTCATTTGCTTAGGGCATCAAACCATCAGTTATCACAGCTCTTTTTAAGGACACTCGCTCTGTTTTATTCAGTTTTGTGACAAATGCTGGCAGATGTGTGATGGTCATCATTGTTTTGGTGACAGCACCGTTTACATGAAAACCACATTTGTTATTCAGGTTAAGGCAAGTGATTCAGTGAGTATCTCATTCTTGCAAATGTTTTTGAAATGGACTCTTTGCAAGTTGGGGAGCAAACCAGCAAACCACATTTTCTTTCCCTTATTGCAGGTCCAGACACTTTTCCCTACCTTAGAGTAAAAAGCAGCAGTGTTAAAGACAAGGTTTTAGAAGTTAGAAAATAATGCAGAATAGCACTGGGAAACTTCTCACAACAGTCTCAGTCTTAACTTCTTTATTTGGAAAGATGCTGCTTACCATAGAGGAGTGAGAAATTACTTTTGCGAAGAGCACACGGCTTTTCCTGTACTGGGTTAGGGTATCTGTAATACATAATGGTATGAAATATACAAATGTTTCAAGAGAAGCACAGCTGGTGATAACCCTCTAGTTTGGGGAGCAAATGTGCTCTGCAGGTTTCACCCATGGGTGCTTATGCTTTGCTTTTCTCCCTTGATGCAGTACTGTTACAGACAGGAAGGAGGCCATCTCTCATGTAATTCTCTCAGACTGACCTGTTTGTTTTATTTATCATTCTCTGCTTCAATAGTCCATTGGATGCCAGGTTAGAACTGACAGAGGGTTCCTTTATTTTTTGCAGGCTGAATGTTTTTCTGTTGCGCTTCTCTCAGTGGGCTTAAATTTGTTATTTGAGGTTTTCACCTTCATTGGAAAGTTCGTAGAGTCTTCATGTTAAAGCCAGCTGCTTCGCACAGTTCTGGATTGATACAGGCAGCTTGCAAATTTCCTTCAGAGAAACATGTAGCCAGCTGATACAGCATTAACAATTAAAAATATTTATTAAAATCTATCGAGTCATTGAACCACACACTCCATGAGCAAATCCAACCTTGTATACTGCAAGTCCATACTTGCTGCAAACTAGAGGAGGCCTCATGCAAAGCTTTTGGAGCTGGGCTGAGCTGTGTCTAGCGAGCACCGTGCCTTCGGCATAAAGCATTTCCCGTATTAGCAGGTGTTTGGTTTGGCTTTTGCTCCTAGCTGTGCAAAGCTGAGTAGTTTTCCATTTTGTCTTATGTGAAGATGGGCGCCAGCACTGTAAGATGAAAGACCCTAATGAGGAGAAAAGTAAAAACATTCTGCAGAGCATGGGGATCAAAAGATATCGCTAGTTTGAATATTGCTACAAACTTAAAAATTTTTGGAATTGTGACAGTTGCACTGAACTGTAGCCTTTATCCCATTTTGTAAAATCAAAGCAGATTCAAGATGATTGGAGGGCAGCCAGCTTCAAAAGTTTTTTAACAAGGAGAACAGACAAATACAACACAAATTTACAGTTTATTCATGTGAGCCTCTTTTTTCCTGGAGAAACTAGGAGCAAAAAATTATTCTGGCTTCCAGGGTGAACTGTGAAAGAGAAAGATAAAGGCAAAGGTAAAAAAGTAGACAGAAGAATGAAATAGCTACTGAGTCTTGCCTAACGTTTTTCAGATCTCGCTACTTGTACAACATACATTTGCAGGTGACTGTGATTACAGATCGTAAGAATATTATTTATAAAGTGCTCCTTTTTTTGAAAAAAAAATATATTTGAGAATTCCTTTCAGTTTTCCTGTAAGATTATGACAAGATTATTAATTGTAGGATAATGCTGTTGCGTTTTTGGAAATCAGCTAAGCAATTTCATAATGATCCTACACCGTTCTAAGGTCTGTGTTTTGGTTTTTCAGCTGTAGGACAATTATGGACCCTCTGTTGACTACCTGTCTACAATTGTAAAATCATTCTCCCTTCTCTCTTGTTGTGGTACATTTGAACCACTTTGACTATGTGTATGTCCTGGCACCCAGAGGTTTTTTGTAGATTCAATATCTGAATGCACATCCAGATTCAAGGAGGAGCAAGCCTCTGTCTTCAGTGGAAGGGATATTCAGACACTCAAAGCAAGAGCTTATTCCAGCAATTCTGGTCTTAAATGGTTGGAGTAGTTCTCTGTGGGATGCACTGTGAAGTGTGTCTACCCAGAAATGGATATTTGAATATGTTGTCTTAAACTGTGGGTGCTTTTGGAAGCGTTAACTATCTTAATAAAATTTTTTTCTGGTATTAATATTTTATGGTATTATTTATTTCACAGTTTTGTTTTCTGAAGATGATCCTTTACGTACTCATTTCTGTAGAGAAGCTTCTAAATATTCCCTTTGAACCTTGACAGATTCCTGTAAATGTATTTATGAAACTGTTCACAATCAAAATCAGTATCTATCATTTTGTCGTCCATCTCATCTAATATTAGTTCCATTACTTTTCTGGATAGTTGTGGAGAAAGAGTGCTATGAGCGAAGTGTGGTATTAAACACTTCACTAATTTCAAAATATTTCCTTATGAGTGCCTTTCTGATAACTAACTTAAAAAATAAAGCTTTTCTCTTACGAATCATCTGAATGAAATTCTGTGTGTTCTCATGCAGAATTCTTTCCATTTGTACAATTATTTTCATTTTCTTGGATTCATGATGTCCTTGTGTCTAGAGCCTGTCTCCTAAGTAACCTCCCTCAAAAGCTTGCTTCTATTTCTTTAGCATATAACATCTTTTTTGTTGTGGTTGATATGTTGTAGGTAGAGTTTATTTCTGCAGAAGATTTATCTCTCTGTCAATAAATGTCTATTTTTTCTTTTTCAAGATCTTCAAAGATCTAGAATGCGTGATGCATTAGAAGGGAAAAGAAAATATATTTCCAAAAAAAAGAGAACTATAAAGACAGAATTATGCCCATGCTGCATTAAATCAGACTCATCAGAACTTTTTGGTTTGCATCAAAAATGAAAACAGCCTTGCTTTTACAAGTTTATAGTTGTCTTACCATCATGTGGTTATTTGATGGTGATACTCTCCGTATGTTACTTCTCAAAAAGGCAAAATGACAACAGGTGGCAGTTTTTACAGATTCTGTACTATAGGTTATTTACCCACTCCCTGCCCTGCTTCTCAAACAACCTTTGTTTCCTTTTTTCACTGCCCATTTTGCTTGTTGTTTGTGGCCCTGAAAGAAAACATAAAACCAAAACCGCAACATTTCACCTATCTTTGGTACTTAAGCCTCTCCTTTTTCTCATAGAAAAGCAAGCTGCTGAAGTGTGAAGCTCTCTCCTTTGGCACTGACATGAGATCTTGTGGAAATTTAAGCTATGGTTACTTCTTGCTCTGTGTTAATGAATATTTTTGTCTGTTCCTGAATATCTTTGACAAAGAGACAAATCTTACTGAGCAAAATGTTAATTGAAGCTGAGTTAGGGGACTGATGCTAAGATAGGAGAGCTTATATTTCTGTTTTCCAATTCAAGTTCACAATACAGTTTACAAAGTCTGGGGAATGTAGATCTAAAGTTGCATATAACTCTTAACTATAGAAATTTTAAGATTTGCCAAATTAATCTAATTCAAATAAAATAAAAGAAGAGATAAACATGTTTATTTATATCCATGCTTAGTTTACTAGTATGCATGATGAGAAAAAGCAAATGACAACCACTTGACAGGCTCTGTCATCCTGCGTGGCTGCCATCAGACTGCGAGGATAAGCATTTGGATTTTCTGCTATAAAAACAAATGGAGGCTATGTGATTAATCTTTCTGTTCCAGGCAAAAGGCAGATATTTTCCCACTCCCTTGTTTGTACCACCAGTTTCTGAGGGCAGAAAACTAGGAGTGAGATGAACTAGCTCATTGTTTAAAAAAAAAAAAAAAAGAGGGAGATGGTGAGTGAGAGAGGCTTCTAATATGAAAAAGGAAGAATATGCCATGTGGATAGATATCCACTGAATAGCAAGAGAGTTTTGTAAGTATAAAAAAAATGGTGAAGGAGCTTGTCAGACCAAGACGTGATTGTTTCAGGTTCAATAACATTTTGATATGAGATACTTTTTTTCTGTTTTGTTTGTTTTCAATGTAGGTCCTGACCAGATACCCCTGAGGGAAGAATTTGAGCAGATCATGTTGAAAGCTATGCAGGAGTTCACTCTACGAGAGCGATCCTTGCAGATGAGCGCACAGTGTATCTCTGTGTCACCAGGTCAACTCCCTTGGCTTGCTAGGTTAATCGCTAGCGTGTCCCGGGACCTTGTGCATGTGGTTGTTACCCAGAACTCGCTGGCAGAGGGCATCTCGGAGACGTTGAGGTCTCTCAATGAAATGAAACATCAGCAAAAGCTGCCAGATTATGTTGTTGCCATTTGTGCATCAAAGATAAGAGGAAATGAATTCTGTGTAGTAGTCCTAGGTGAGTATATTTGCAGTACACTTCAAATACCAATTCAATTTTGCTGAATTAATTTTCTCAAGACATTGTTCCAGCTTTTAAATCCCTTTTGTTCTTTTTATCCTCCTTTGTATTGTTACACTGCAATGTCACAGTTTACTGTTCCTCCATCAAGACTTGGAGTACTGCTGTCCATAAGGATCTAGAGAAATAGCTAATGCTAGTCATTACTACTCCTTGAGAGCCCTGAAACTTTATTGTTTGAAGTGACTCAGTGACAAGATAGTCAGTTTGTCTTTTTTTTGCCTAACAGCTGTGTTATGGCAATATTGGACTGACCACTGTCTTCTGCAGACCACTGTAAAACAGAACATGCTTTTTATCCTTTTTATGATGTTGATTTTCAAATTTCACGTTGGTGACTGGCTGTGATTTTTGAGTGTGCATGAGTATGTGTGTATGAAAGTGAATTTTGACTGGTCGTCTTTCCTTTGTAGGCAGATAAATCAGTAATGTCAATTTTTTACTTTTTTCACACTAGGGATAATTACTTTTTAGTATTTAACCAGAATCCTCCATTCAATCTAAGGTACAAATACTTATTTTGCGTATCATTTGTCATCCAAGTGTGCAAAACTATGAGCAACAGCTTACAAAGAATGTACTAAAACAATATAACTAATCCTTCCATCACTAGCAAAATGGACTTTGAGGCTCCTCTCCCAGTCTATTGGGTAAAGGCAGCAGAGATCCATGACTGAAGATCAGCATGCCCTACACCTCTAGGATGAAAAGGTTATGTTGAGTATGCACTGTATTAAAGATGGCTCTTGCTTTTGCCCCCCTTTTCTCCAGGTCAATATCAATCTAGGGCACTTGCAGAGAGCATGCTTACCACCAGTGAATTTTTAAAAGAGATCAGTTACGAGCTCATCACTGGGAAAGTTAGTTTCCTGGCGTCGCATTTTAAAAATACATCTTTAGGTGAGTGAACCTAAGAAACACAGAAGTTCTAGCCAAGACAGTTGTTTCTTTAGGGTTGGTGTGTCTCCTGTTCATCTCTGAGAGGCATTCTTTCCTTCTCTCCAATTGCTGCTTGTAAAGGAGTGCTCATCTCCCTTTACCCATGCAGTGCAAGTTAGTCACCCCGTGACAATACAGTTTTAACACGGTTTATACTGCTAACTGTGATGGCAGGGCACCCGTAAGTGCATGAGTCTTTTCTTGTTTGTGCTATTAGCACAGGTTTCAGCAGAGGCTTTTAGTGTGTGTTTCTTTGTAGTCACCAGATCTCACCCCTAGCAGTGAAGGCATAGACCTGAAATTATTCAGCTGTGGGTTCTTTTTTTGGAATTCTTTCAGCTGGCAAATCAGTAAATAAAAGAGAAGAATATTCTCCCTCCCTCTCTTCCCTGTATCTCCGGTCCCCTGCCCCTTTGCAGATTTGACATCAGCTATGTGGGAACATGTGTGCATGTAGTGTTCTACCTCATTTGTCTGAAATGGCTTCCAGATAATTCAGTGTTGCTGATTCTTCTCTAGGTGATGATTTGGACAAGCTGCTGGAGAAGATGGTACAGCAGCGAGGGGAAAGTGTTGTTATTCCGTTCAATGGAGATGTTAGTGAGTGCGTGTCATCTCAGGAGGCAATTGCCATGGTTTCTACACAAGAACCGGGTAAATTTTTTTTTTTTTACATGCAAGATATGAAATAAGTGAGTAGTTTGTTAAATGTCAAAATGCACGTGCCTCAGAAGAGTCTGAGGGCACAGCTGCAGTCAGTGTGCCAAACTTCAAATATTAATACTGCCAGCTGAATGTAGCAGTACAGCAGTCTCTCAGACAGAAAATCTCTGTGGGAACCTTCATCAACATTTTTCCCAAATGTTTTACAATGCCAAAGCTAAGATACGTGATCTTCTGTTCTGCACCAGGCAGAGCAGAGATGTTCCTTTGTAACACTGGCAGTGTGGATTCATCTCACCCTTTTGCACCTAGAAAAGGAATGTAACCTTGGGCTTAAGGCAGAGGCGAACCGTGTTCTCCTTCTGATCTCCCCAGGTGTCCTCCTGTATCTTAACTTTTAATATTCCTTACTTTCCCATGTAAAATGGTAATAATACGTACTACAGACTTGTTCCCTGAGGCTTAAACTTTTAGGGAAAGTGTTTTAAGATCTCGGACTGAAAGTGCTGGGCAAGTGTAATCTACATTGCGATGTGTTTTATAATAATAATGCGGTAATAATAATAATGCGATGAGGTGTGTAGGTGCAAAAGATGAGCTCAGATTGTCTGTCTAAAAATGCTGTTTGTCATTTTCCCATTTTAGAATTCTTTCATTATTCAGAGTTTTAACCATACTTGCCTTTTCATAAGACAGTAATGGTAAAAGATACATTGAGCTGCTGTCAACACTGAGATTCTTTTAGGTCTAATATCAAAGCAAATTCAGCCTCCAATAAAGCTTTTTCCCTGTGAAAGAAAGGTATGCTCTTGTCTGACGATAGTTAGTTTAAATTGATCAGCCCAGTTTTAGATTTGAATGAAAGCAAGGTGGATCCTGATCCATGTGGAAACTATAAGATCCAACTAGGAAGGCTGCCAGGTATTTTGTTCTGGCACCCCCAGAGGGACAAGACTTGAGCTTCCTCACAGGGTTAATTTGAAGGGAGAAAAATCTTTTGATTCTGTTTTTTTTTTTTGTTCTTACTATGTAATGAAGTGCAGTGGTACTTTTTAAAAACTTCATGTTTTCTCAAATGATTATTCTGAGCTAGTTTTGTCTTTAAAATATGGCTATACAATGATTGAAGCTACTGGGAATCTGCCTGTGTTAAAAAAAGGAAAGGGAGGTCTCCTAGGCAGTGAGAGGGACCTTTCTGCCAAAGCAGATCTCCTGAAATGAACACTGAGGCAGGTTTGATAAGCACACACACACAAGCACATGTGTCTCTATGAAATTAACATGCCAGGTTTTCACCCCAAACACCTTCCAATTTTCATGTAAATGGGAAGATTTTATAAAGTGACTTATTGCTTAGAAAAGTAACAATAGTTCTTGTGTATTAAATTTGCAATAGTTTTGGATTTTTTCTTTGGTTTGTTTTTTGTTTTTTTTTGTTTTTGTTTTTGTTTTTTTAAGAAATTTGCCCTAGGTAATTTTTATGATAAACAGTCCATTAATCAGAATTTAATTTGTAGTAGAAAAACTTAACATAAATAAAAACGATAGTGGCATTATAGGATTTACTTTGATAATCTGCAAGGTGAAAATATTCAGGGACCAGTGAAACATGGATTGTTGGGCATAGAATTTATCTACTGGAAATAATGAAATACAGGAACATGCTTTTTCTTTGAGGAAATATGAACGCTCTGGTACGTATCTGTACAGAGCAAAGGTTGAGTCCCCCAGTTCCCGGCAGCTAGTGTTACATTGACATTTATTAGGCTCAAATAAATCCAAGACTAAAATTTTGTTAAAAATCAAGAAACCTCCAAAAAAATAAAAGCTCCCCCCCTCCAATAATTGAGATTTATTGCCTAGGTGTATTGTTCATCTTCCCTTCACAGTGTGTATTACTGTCAGTCAGTACATAGACACACAGCTATCTCAGTCATAACTTAGAGTGGGGCTCAGTACTCCAGAGCAGACACGATGTACAAACGAACTCCCAGCTGACCTGCTGTCCTGTTAGAGTCTTTTTGGCAAGATTATCACTGCAGGCTCGGTTTACTCAGATTAACAGGTGTGCTGGCTCTCATCCCATCGTGCCCAGAGCACAGCAACCTCAGCACCCATGGCTGGTTCTCCCAGCAGGAGTGATGGAGGGAAGCTCCTGAAGAACAACTGCAAGCTTCAGGAGAACATCAGAGCTCTGTGCGTGTGTGTGTGTGTATAAATATATATATGCTTTTTATATATACATATATGCACATGCATATTATGTATATATTGGTTCATTTAACATAATGCATTTCAGTACGTTGGCATTGAGGTTTCCTTGGGTTGCACTGTTAAAAATCCTCAAAACACTTAGGGCATTTAAAAAATGGGCAGTGCTATACTTGAGGTCATCTGATATATTATCACATTTTAATCAAAAAAATAAAGTTTACATTTGTGATCTGGACAGAGCTCTCCAGAGTGTTGATATTTATTCTGGTGAGTGATTTTTTTTTTTCTGATAATAGAGGGTAGGCTGTTTGGAGGGTCATGTTCATTGGGGGGGTGGGAAAGTAAACAAGTTTCTTGTTGTGTTTTGTTTTCTTTTTCAAACACACACACTCTAGATTTGGATGTTGATACCTTCCAAATTTACCAGCCACAGCTTACAGTTGCCAGAAAGCTCTTGTCCCAGGTTTGTGCTATAGCAGACAGTGGCAATCAGAGCCTGGATCTGGGCCACTTCAGCAAAGTAGACTTCATCGTTATAGTTCCCCGTTCAGAAGTCCTGGTTCAAATTCGACAATCAGGTAAAAGGGAGGGGAGAGAAAAGAGACTGTTAAATCAAACTATGTGATGTTATTAAATTATATCTGGTGTAAATGGAGAAGTTGTTCCAGCAGGTGTTTTGCATGTCCGATATTAGCTCCATTAATTGGTATCATTGATGAATTGTAAATGTCTTCTTTTCATAAACTGGGCCCAAGTTGTACCATGTAAGTGTCAAAAGAAACTGCCATATTCATGCAGGTCTGAGGAATGTGTGAGCCGGAGAAGCATTCACCTGTCAAAAGAGGGACGGGATGAGCAAATGCAACTGTTCAGATTTTTTATCCCCTAGAGCTGTTAGTGCCATTTGTTCTAGATACACATTTGTGCACATGCTTTCATATGAGAACTCTTTGAAAGGTCTTCAGGCACTTTTTGGAGGAAATCCAGAAGCCAAGAAGCATTTTTCAGTCCCCATTGTGAGAGAAAATGCATTCAGATAATCGTCATCTTACTATGGTGTACCAGTGATTTGGCCAAGTCCCAATATTGGTGGACAAGTGGCAACCTACTGCTGACACTTCATTTTTGGATGCACTTAAAAGTTAAAGGACTTTTGTTGTATTCTTTCTGACAGGTGTCCTTGTGGACTTGGGCCTAGAAGACAATGGAACAGCCTATCAGAGAGCTGAGAAATACGTGGTTCAGCTAGACAATGAGATTCAAACAAAATTTGAAGTTTTTATGAGACGAGTGAAGCAGAATCCATATACACTCTTTGTGCTGGTTCATGACAATGCCCATGTGGATTTTACAAGGTAACTGCTTCAGTCTACCAAACAGAAATCATCCTTTCCCAACATCTTTCAAATAGTTTTTTTCAAAACACTTACCATCTTAGATACCCAATGCTTTCTCTGGGCCTAAGGCATTTTGTGCCTCAAAATGAGAAATTTTCTTTTTTGCTTACCCATGATATTTGTTAACTAATTCTGATCAGTCGAAGATAGGTGAGACTGGTTTCAGATTTTTGGATCCCTAACAAGATTGTTTGTAGGGGTAAGTGCTATGGTACTGAAGTCCAGGAAAAAGGGCTGAATTTTGCAACTTTCTTCGTTTTTCTTGTCTTTTTTCCAATTCCCCTCCTTTTTCTCTACTCAAACCAAAATCTCTCCCACGTTCACAATACACTTATATTTTAATTCATGTTTTTATCCTCGATGATAGTGTTGTTTTTAATATAAGAAGGCTTACAGACATTTAACTCTCTGCATCATCTGAAAGATGCCCTAACTACTGTAAGAAAAGGGTTTAAAAAACAGCTGTGTTGAATTTGGTCAGTTAGGTCTAAACAGAGCAACACACACATATGTGTGCAGAAACATTTCTTCATGCTGAATCACAACTTTATTATGGAAAAAGAAAGAAATAAGTAAAGCTAATTATTCTGCTCTTATTCCATGCATAAACTGAGGAGAATAATGTTAATGTGATTTAGATGTGGTGCATAAGGCTGTGGGATTCATTTGAAATTTGGAGTTATGATAAACAAAATACTTCACTTGAAGGACAGCTGAAAATAGATAAAAGCAACATTCTTCCTACCTTATCCCCCTATTGCATTTTGTTACTGTCTTTGCTGTACATTGATTTTGGAATTCCTCAATATCTTGGAGGCAAAGGTAATTCTAGAAGCTGGAAATCAGGATGTCAAGAGACTATCAGGTTCCCTAGCCTTTTAGGAGAATGTTTCAGGCTGAAAAATATACTGGATTTTGTAAAATTATTGCCATATCCTAACGTCACAGCTCATGGTACAGTGTTTCTCAGTGAGAGATTTCATCAGCTTTGGCTTACTTCTGGTTTCCTCCATCTGATGCTCTTTCAAATTGGCACACTAATTCACCTTGTCGCTGTCATCAGATTTTGGTCCTTTATTAGGTTTTTTTTCCCTGTTACCTGAGTCTACCCACAGAGAACACTCAAATGGTTTTGACATCTTTCAGCCTTCCAAAGAGATTTTTGAGCTGTGACTCTCAGTCCTGTGGTCATTTGGATTTTTTTCTGCAGGAAGAGAGTAATCCATTGATTCTCAGGATGTCAGTAAGGCAATTCTTTGCGTTCTTATTTCTGCAGTGCCATTTCAAGTTCCCTGTCACATGGTGAGCCTAGTCATGGTCTGGCTGATAGAGTTATTAATTGCAGGGAGGTCCTTGAAGCATTCAACCTCCTTGTTCTTCAGGTCAGCTCTTTTCCTTATGCACTGCAAACGCAGCAGTCCAGGATCAGCTCTAGCAATGAGGTACATTGGATACAATTTGATACTGTGGTAAGTGTTTAATTGTTAATTTTAACTGTGACCGTTAATGTGGACTTCATGCCTAAAGCAATCTAGCAGATGCGTATTAAAGAAAATTGTCAGAAGGGAGCTCTTCCTCTGCTGGAATTTGTTCTCGCAGGCTCCAGATCCATAGCCCTGGGAACTGCACGTTTTTTCTTTGTCCAGTCATGCAAGATGAGAAATTGACTTTCTTACGCTTTGGTCAGACAAAACTATGTAGACATGCCACAAAGCTCTGGAGCTGGCTTTCCATTTTCAAGCAGTCTGACTTTTGACTAAGTTATATGTCAACTCTGTTCATTACTTTTCTGGTACTAATAAAAGTTGTGTGCTGTGTTAACAAGTTACAGTGTAGCAGGTGCCACCATTGTGCAGAGAAGACAATCTGATGTTCTGCACCATTAGCTTTTTTCACCATTTCAGCCATCTGATTCTCAGGATTTTTTGGCTAAACCTGTTTAAAAATAGCCTTTTCTCCAATTCCTTGTTTGGTGTATTTATATGAAGCTTGACTTTACTGTGTTGAGTGGACCATTGGTTTCTGTAAAGTGTCTAAAAGTGGTAGCTGTAAAAACTAGTTCAAGTCAAACTAACAGAGTAGTGGATATGAGGGGGTGAATGAAATATTCAAAATTTGCTTTTTGATTGATTGTTAATATAAGCCATTGTGGTGACCTTCTGTAAAATGGTCTATACAATTTTTTGTTTCCCAAAAGTAAAAAATCAACAACCTTGGTCTTACAATTAAAAAAATAACTCAGAAAAAAGAGGAAGCTGTATGTGATTAGTTACATTCCTAGTGATTACTGGTGATGTAAGTGCACAGTGCTACCAGCAAGGGCCGCATGAAATCTGAGGCAGCAAATATTCTGCCTTTCTGATTGCTGTCTGAAGATTTACATTCCAGCAAAGAAATTATCAGTTTCTGATTGCCGTTAGAGATGTGTAGAATCTGACAATCAAGAAGAATTTTGGAAATTAATAATCCTTCTCTTTTCAGGTTCTGCTTTAGATAGAAATGAGGTAACAGCTGTCAGCAGATAGAAAGCCATAGATAGGGAGTCAGAAAATAATTAGTAGGTTTCTAGAAACCACCTGCAATAACAGCTAGGAGATATATTGAAAAATTTGCAAGGACCTACACCTGTCTTCCCTAGCTGTAGACACATAGTAAGTAAAAAACACTTTACATTTTATTATATTCTTTGAAACAAACAAATGGCATCACTGAGGGAGAAGGAAATAAAAAGAAAGGATACTTTGCTTTGGAAAACACTCTCCACTTATTTTAAATGACAAAAGAAATTAAAATTGGTTTTGGTTTTCCTTACGTTGTTGCTATCTCTGTATGGAACAGGATGACGCAGCAAGTGAAGACAAGCTGTACTTTGGTTTGAATGAATACAGCAAATCCCTCCAATGGGGAGTCACAAGTCCCCTTCTGAGATGTGACGAAACCTTTGAAAAAATGGTCAACACACTTTTAGAAAGGTAAATAGTAACGTGGGATTTTGGGACTCTGCTTAATTGGGATCTTAAGGATACAGATATATTTATGAGCCCCGTCACAGAGGGATGAAGATGTGATGACTTTTGATGTTGATCTTAGAATCTGGGAAGTATGTGCAATTTTTATTTTTGTAACAAATTTAGTGCTGTTGAAGGAGGGGGGATATCCTTCATTTCTTTATAGAAGAGATTAGGCCCATTCAGCAGCAGTCCGGGCTCAGCTGTGCTGCTCTCTTCTTTTGGCTTAGCCCTTAGTAATCTAAGAAGGTACCAGAGGTTTCATACCTCACCACTTCTGGCATCTTTCTTGTTGAGACTACCAACAGACTTGTCAGTGGTGTTCCAGGTGAGTGACATCATAACAAAAAAATGTAATTTTTGTTATTTCATTAGTTGCCTATGGTTTTGGTTCCTGCAGCTCAGCCTGGAAGTGGCTTGTTTGTACCCTGCGGCTGCCTGAACAAGCTACTTTCATAGCATGTATCCAAGATATTAAAAAGTGTGCACATTACAGGAATGAGGGCAATACTGTTGTTTCCAGCAATGTGAAGTTAATCTATTCTGTGTATCAGCAGGACAGATCCCTTATAACTGGGGGGAGTGTATAACTTACAAACTATAGTTTTCACTGTATTTTCGTATTTACTAGAGCAGGATTGTTCTGTCTTCCGTACTGGTTTTCCTGTTTTATTTAGGTAAATATAATAATAGTAAATGTATCTGTATTTATTAAGTAAAATAAAGTGTCAAATGTGCTAAATTAGCAACATGAATAATTAAGTGTATTAATCATTAATATTTATTATTATCTACAAATATGTGAGTAGTGAATGTGGGAAGTAATAATAAGGTCAGTTAATCATAATAGGTCGGTTCTTTAAGCTTCCCATAGTCTTTCTGGACAAATCCAATAGAAGAGATAGTGGACACTATTGCTCTCTTTCTGTTCTTAAAATGCAGATGGGGAAAAAGATGAAGGAGAATTAATGCATGTGCAAATACTGCCCTGATGTGAGGTTAGGTTAAGAGTATAAATTGATGGAAGGTGAGCCTGTACCCTGGGGCCAGGATGTGCTTTTGCATCACAGTTTATTGATTTAGCCCTTAGAAACTGGCTTATTTATTCTGTCTGGGTGGGGAGCCATCCAAGCTTATAAACCTCAAAACATTGCAGGTATTTTGGTGTTATAAGAAAGACTCTATTTGTTTTAATAGCAAAAATGCAGTGGATACTTTTATGGGAGGAGGAGTGAAAGGTGTTTTAAAAATATATTGATTTAATGACTGGTTTATGGTATACAGAGCAAGTTAATGTACCTACCGGTTAAAGACAGGCACAAAACTTTATTCAAATGGATGCCATATCATCTATTACATTATTCAAGAAAGAAACCAGAGAAATTTGGAGCCTTTAGTTGTTTTAGCCATTTGGACTTCTGTGGTGCAAAACTAGCACTCAGGCATAATAGTGTAGATTTTTTCTATATTGTAATGGTGAGTGAACTCATGGAAAATGTCTAGCTTTTTTGCTTTAGTAGGTTTGAATCTTTTTTTTTTTTCCTTAGCATTTTACTTTGTGAGTTCATATCTGTTGTCACTGCATATAGCTGTAATGAGAGAGAAAGAAACATTGCCTATGTAAGTTTAAAGACATAAAGGAAGTTCAGTTTGGCTCAGAGCCAGCAATCCCTACTGGCAAGCCTAACTTTCTGGTGAGAGGGTGAGAGATGGGAAATTATGAAATATTTTGCCCACAAGCCAACTTAAAGCAGTGATGGTCTTCTGAGTTCATAGAATAAAAAACTTGTGGACAGCAAAGAAATTATTAGCCTGTGCTGTTGGAGTGAACCAGATCTGAGATGATCCATATCTCTGTCAAGTTAAAAATCTTCAGCTGAAATTTTGTCCCAGATGAGGGGAACGGAAATTTATAATTCCTGTTACTTGAGTGTAGGACTTGCCTCTTCTTCTGCACTTGGACCACATTATATTAATTTACTTAAAACACAGATTTTGTGAAAAATTATTGTCCATGAAAATTGAAGGCTTCATTCTTTGAGCACTGCTGAAAAAAATAAGCACTTTACCACACAGTCCTGGGGTTTGGCTAATTTTCAGACACTACTGTGGCTTTGCATGTGCTAACACAGAATTGTATCTCCTCAAAGGTACCCCCGGCTGCACAGCATGGTGATTCGCTGCTACCTTCTCATTCAGCAGTATTCCCAAGCTCTGATGGCTCTCACAACCATGGCGTCACTAAGAGATCACAGCACACCCGAAACGCTCAGCATAATGGATGACCTTATTACTTCTCCAGGAAAGGATAAGAATGGCTGTGGCCACATGCTCGTCATTAGGGTGCCGTCTGTGCAGCTAGCCATGCTGGCCAAGGAGAGGTTACAAGAAGTAAGAGACAAGTTAGGTCTGCAGTATCGTTTTGAGATCCTCCTTGGGAATCCTGCTTCAGAGCTTACTGTCGCGAAACACTTTGTGACACGGCTGAAGGTTAGCAGAAACTAAATATTTCTTTGTATGCCCGTTGTTGTCATCTGACTGTCATACACATTCTGTGTTCATTCCCACATGCTTATAGGTCAATTATGCTATAGGAAAAGAGTGCTTGTTCTGTATTTGTCTCCATGGAAATTTACTGTGCTGTTGATGAGCATGGATGATTTAGAAATTTGGAAGAAAATTTTGAATTGTTACTGGCCCGTGAAGTCAAACAGTGGGTGTTGTCTCACTTGTTAAAGTTGAGTAACAGCATGAGTCAGATAGATAGGTTTTGGCTGTGACTCTCAGAAAGCAGAGCTTAGACCTCCTTAGGCAAACTAATTCTCTCCACCAACTTATCTGTCTGTCTAGTGTATCTGTTGTCTGCTCTGTCCATCAGTCTTCTGCCCTTCTGATAACTGGTAAAGTATTCTGTTTGTCACAGACTTCTTTTCTTAAACCGCTGCATGCTGAAAGCCTCTTCTGCGCAGCGTATGTGCACCAAGCTAAAATTTTGCATGGATTTCTTAGCGCATGGTTCAACCAGTCAAATCCACTTTCTGAATTAACCTCACTGCATTAAACAAAGGGAAACGGATTGCCTGCCTTAGGTACCAGCCTGAAAGTAATTCTGATTATCTGTCCTGATCCCTGCTGTAAGTCTCACAGAAAGATTAATTTTCCGTTTCTACTATGAGTTATACAGTGTATTCAAAACAACACAGAAAAGGAGTTAGTTTGTGAGCCTTTCTTAAAGAGCTTGCCTACAGCCAAAAGCAGATAAAATGTCCTTTAAAGAAGCTACAACCTCTGCTTCTCAAACCTTGTCTGTAGCAGGAAAGGGAAGAGAGGAAAGTAGTAGTCGTGAAGGAGAAAACAACATGTGAGATAGCAGCTCTGTGCTGCTGGGATTTTTTTTGGCTAGACATTAATTCCAACCTTAATTCATCCTGGACTGTGAGTCCTGTGAGGGTTTCTTTGTGGCCATTTCCTGTAAAGGGCTGCAGCCCTTACACATGGCTAGAGCAGCGTGTGAGACCCTTAGTGCAGATCAGGATTGAGTGTGAAGCTGTTGCAGGTGAATATCCATGTAGCCATTGATCTGGAATAGAGGAATTTGATCAGGCAGAGAATGAAAAAACTTCTAAATAATTCTTCTTATTCCTCTCCCCCACAACATAACATGCTTTTTTGGAGTAAACAAAGCTGTAGGATTCTGGACTTGTTTCTTTCCTTGCAGGTGACTAGAAAAAACCCACTAAATTCTGGAACATGTATATGAAGGGAGAGGGGAGAGGAATTCAGTTACCTAAAGATAATCCTGTACTGTCTTTTTAGGTCGGTTGCCCAGTGGCACTCCAAAATTATGGTCACCTGTGAGTCTTGTGCTGGGCTGCCGTACCTCTAGTCTGCTGCCTGGGGTAGCACAGAGTATCTGAAATGGTGTGAGAATATGTTTGGGCAATGGATTCTCATTCTAAAATTAATCAGCCATGCTGCTGTTGAGTCTAGTTCATTGCAGACAATTTTGATTTAGTCTCTGGGAACTGATTTAGTGGGGAACTGATTGCTACCTGCTTCCACTATGAGCACCCAGACCCCTTTTTTTGGGGGGTGGGGGGTGGAGAGGAGCAATATGAGCCTACTGAATGCTTTTAGGTGAGGCAGAGGCTCGAAATGCTGGTCCCACCAATAACAGCGGTTGGTTGCAGGGAGGATGAGACTTCATCCTTGCCTTGTTCAAGGGCAGAGAGGAAAAATTTATAGCTGTTAGTGACCAGTTGAAAAGTTTGACTTAACTTGGCCTTCCCCAAAGAGGGCCTTAGGAGTGTGTGTGGTGCTGCAGCAGAGCAGGGAGGTGGACAGCTGTCTCTGCAGTGCTGGTAGCTGGAATGTTCCCCTCTCTGTTGGACAAGCCCTCTGGCCAGCCAGGCAGGTCATTCCTCTCTATCAGGGAGCCAGGCTTCAAGGAGGATGGCATACCCAGAGGTACAGAATGAAAGAAGAGATGGAAAATAATTTAAACAACTCTTCTTGTTGACCAGGCATGCTGTCATGGCATATCCTTTAAGTGTGACTAGAATCAAACTGTTTGGGAGGCATTCAGAAGTGAGTTGCCCAGAGGGCTGCAGCTGTTTGCCTCTCTGGAGTAAGATGGTCAAGAAATACATTTTCTGTATGCAAGTTTACAGCTTAAAACCCCAGGCACCCAGGCTTCTTTTTAAGTCCTTAGGCTGTCAGAAAGAAAATCAACTTCATATCTGTCTTGCCCTATTTCATTTTCATCTATGCACTTTTGCAGAAACGTCCATCGTTGGAGAGGCAGGGTAACACACAGCCAGACTAACCCTGCCAAGCCAGCAAATAGTTCTTTGCTGCTAAGGCTGCTTTACTGAGCCAGTAGATGTTGTCAGGTAGTTGGAGAGATTTTTTTTTTTCTGTGAACCTGTTATAGAGACGATGCTGAAATTAGCAGGGGAAAGAAATCAGGACTGGGGAAAGAGAATAGAGCCATAGCAATAAAGGGGAGTATTACTCCAAATTGTGCTGTTCCTAAGCTAAGAAAAAATAATCATAGTTTTTTTTCAGTGGAAATTTTCAAAAGGTCAAATGACACACTGAATCACTGATCTGCTAGTTCTCCTTTTCAATCCCCTTCATCTGCCTGAGAAGATTATTTGTAAAACATGGCCTTTCTGAGAAGGAGGAAGGGTAAGGAGAGGTCATGTCGAGGGTACGGGTTGAGACCAGAAGAACCAAGAGGGAATTTAAGATAGGGTTCTTCTTCCAAGGTATGTTTTCTACAAAGCTTGTGCAAGTCTTGTTGCTCTGTCAAAAGAGCTGTGTCTTGTTGACTTGCACATCTGTGCTGAGAAGAGTTTTTTATATATAGATGTATATATATACATATATATGTATATAAATTTAATAGGCAGTTTGAGCAGTTTGGCTTGCTGTCATGACTCAGCAAAGTATATTTTGTGCCTCAGCTAGATAAGAGTCTGTCCTGGGTCCAGCTGGGATAGGG
>NW_010115616.1:0-6227 GCF_000699245.1 Pterocles gutturalis
AGAGCGGCCCCGCGCTGGGCATCTCTGTCCCCCGAGGAGCGCAGAGAAGGGGGTCTTCTCTATGGTATCCCCTGCCCGGCTGTCCCATGGGGAAAGGCCCCTCAGAGAGGGGTTTGGCCCCCTCCCCAGCCATCCCACAGATCTGTGCCCCTAAAGCAGCCTTGGGAAGCGGGTGAGGGTGGCACTAAGGCATGTGGGAGGCCTCGAGGCTGAAGGGGGGGGGGGAATAAATTTTTAAAACTCTGATATTTGGTTTGTTTGGGTTTTTTAAATTATCAGTCTTGCTTCATTTGCTGCAGGGTCTTCTACTTGTGGCTGTGGGGCTCTCTGCAAACACCACTGGCTCCTCACACCCAGGGGTTTAGCTCAGGTTTGTGCCAAAGGCGAGGGTCTCCACAGACGACTGAGGCAGCGATTGCCCTGCAGAGAAGGGGCTGCTGCTGCATTTACAGGATGGGGAGGCTTGGGCTGCTGCAGAGGGAAGGGATGCTGCGTTATGTGGCTGGACATGGGAGCGTTAAAGCTGGAGTTGTTCACGCCGGGGTTATGCTTTGGGGTTTTCCAAGGGACAGTTTGTTAGTGCTGAGGTCTGCCATCATCAGGTCTGCCTTAAGCACAATAAGCAGTCTGCTGTCCATGCAGGAATTACAGTGGCACAAAAACACAAGCTCACGAGTGTAGGATGTTCGTCATCAGTTGGTTTTAAAGGTTTCCTGTTTGAAACTGGCAAGATGCATCTGTCTTATTATTTAATGGTGTAAGCAAGAAGATCGGGATCTGTAAAAAGGGATACTTTCCTACCCCGGAAAATAAGTTAAGCTAATGTTCTCCGAGGATTTCTAGGCCTTAATTCGTAACAGCAAAGGACTGAGGGAGGAAGAAGTAAAGCAGTTAAATCTCTGGTCCTCTCCTGAGTTCATGAGCAAAGCAGCAGACTCTTTTCTAAACACACTAACAAGGATGTCATTTGTGGCAGGAAGGGTGGAGCAGGAACACGGATGCTATTCAGAGTTATCAGACCTTTCATTTTCAGCAGGGTGAAGAGGAGTGAGAAAGGTGACAATGAAGGAGTTCTTGGTTGCCTTTGGTCTATCTCCATTAATCTTGTTTCACGGTGTCTGGAGTTACTGAAGTAGTTAACGTAATACCTTGTTTCAAATGGGGAAAGATGTCAACAGCTGATAGTATTTTTTTTTTAATAAAGGCAAAACAAATATACTATTTACATTTTCCCCTGTAAAAAAGGGTTACTGGGGTTTAGGTACAGTAACGCAAAGAGAGACAACAGACTAGATGGAAATAGCCAACTCACCCTATTTAAATAGTTCATTCGTGTCTAGAAATCAAAATATTAGTTACCTGTCTGAGCTGAAGGAGGTTCTTCAGTGGGACCCTCGTTGAGTTGCCAGGGATAACGGACAGTATTGAGCTGATACGAAATAAAACAGTGTAAAGACCAGTTTGTGCTTTCTTGTCAGTCAAGCATCTGTCTTAACAAAATCATTGTTCATGTATTTTGATATATTTATTCATAGATGGGGTTTGAGACCCCAGGAAGGAGAATGGGATTGTGGGTTCAGTTTAAAAATGCTGTGCTGGGCTGACCTGCAAAGGAGACATAAAACCAAAAAGATGTGAGAGATGAGAAATAGGTTACAAATACCTTCTAGGCTGTACAGAGGTGGAGGCACAGAGGGGGTAGTTCTGTGTGTATATATATATATATAGGTCCCTGGGACACAGGTCCCTGGGGCACAAACGACTGCCAGCATGTCCTGAATCTGCAGATTCAGATACCATTCACTGCCATTATCCAAGGTGCCGCCAGAAAAAGCCAGTCTGGCTCCGAGACATCCTCATCTCAGGATACAGCAAGCACATGACGCTGCTCTCTGGATTGTCCTCTGTGAGTCCCACAGGTGCTGCCAGCACAAGTTGGTGCCAGCACAAGTTGCTCCCATCAAGCGAAGCCAAAGTGCTCCCACCAGTGGAAACTCCTCTGTGCCGCGTGCGTTAGGTATTACCAGCTCAGGCCTGGGGTTGGCATCTGCTGTCAAATATCTCCTCCGTCCTCTACTTTATCTCCCCACATCTGTTTGTATTCACTTGCAGTTATCAGAGACAACAATACGTATATTTTCACAACACCTGCTCCCCCCTTTCTTGCCAAACATAGCTCGTCATTGCACAAGAGACTGAAAATAAAAACATTGGTTAACATGGTGAGAATAAACTTGGAGGAATTGTTCGCATCCTGGTCTTCAGTTGAACTTCTCTGCATCAGTGTCAGGCTTGAAGAACTGCTTGTGTGCTCAGCTGTGTGGGTTTTTTTCCATCTAGGTGGAAAAACACAAGATGCCATCTCTCCTTATATCTCTCCCCGCACTTTATCTGATAGTAGTTCCTTAAAATTAGTAAATCAACAGGTTTTCTACCAAATAACCAAAAATAATGAGATCTGTGCGCTGGCTCATGCTTGTTTTTTACCAAGCAAGCTTTTACTCTCTTAAAGGAAGAGTTAAGAAAGATCATCCAGCAAATGAGAGTAGGGGGAGAGTTCTCACACCATGAGAAGCCAGTAGTCCAGTGAGCAGAGCATTCATCAGCTGCCGGTGGCCAATCTCGAATACTTCAGAGAAGACTAACATCCGTGAATGTTGCACAACAGAAGAAATCCTTTCCTGACCTTGTTAGTGATCACACTGTGTCCTGTCACTCTCTGCATGAAACATTAACTGTGGGAGATCGTTATTGTTAAATTAAGTTTAATCTGTTAAATTTTAACATGCAAAGAATGTTGAAAATTGCTTTTTAAAAAAATTTTTATTAGCAGGCAACTTTCTAACATGAAAATACGGTTTGAAAGGAGAGGAGTTAGGTTAGCCCAGAGTGCAAGCTAGGCTATTTTTATTTCGGAAAACAGAAATATTTCATAACAGACGTACTAGAATGATTAAAACACCCTTTCCTGGCAACAGATGCAGCAGAACAATGGTGTTTTTGCAAACCACACATGGTGAGGGTATTGCTTTGAGGGATGGAAGAGTCCCGGCTATCACGGCTAAAAATTAATGTCATCAGAACAGCACTTGAGTGACTCTCGCACGACTTCACGCAGCACGTGAAATCAGCAACTAATTATTAAGCAAGCATTTCCTTGGACGTTGATTTCAGATAAGACTTTACAATAAGCAAGTACCACCAGCACAGAATTATGTTTGGAGCGAGGAGGTGCACTCGCCTCTTTTCACTCTTGGTGCCAAACTTTTATGACCCTGTATGTTCTCATTCTACATGCAATTTAATACATATTTACTCAGCAAGAATTTGCTCAGTATAGAAGTCAAGTTACTACCTTCTTCATATGCCCAATGACAGGATAGCTGGAGATGCTAATTAATGAATTGGCCTCTGGGGTGAAATTATGTCCTCGTTAAGAAGACTCCCATTGATATTAATAAGGTCAGAACATCATTGCTGATGGCTGAGTCACGGCTGAGCTGGATAGCACGGATGTGTAAACAATGGAGCTGCCCTGGGAAGCTGGTTGCTCGCTCTGTTTATCTGCGCCACTCGAAATGGATCGAGTCATGGTGATATCTGCGGTCAAAAATCACATGAAGCCATAACCATAATGCTGCATTATACACGCTTTTTCCCTTCTGTTGAGATGAGCTGTTTCACAGAAGCCCCGAACTCCAGCGATAACTCCCTTCTCAAGGGCTGGAACCAGCTCTTTCCAATTAGCTCATCTCTCAGCATCACCAGTTTTTCTGTTCCTCACCCAACCTGCGTTTCCACTCATTGCAACCTCTGCCCATGTTCCCAAATCCTCAGCATCTCCCGACCCTGTCCTTTCTGTTGAAGGTTCTTCCAGCTGCTGTGCTTGTATCCAGATGAGACAGAGCAGCCTGGCTCCAGCAGCGTGTCCTTGCTCCCCGTCCAAATCATCCTCCGTGCTCTACGAACAGCAGGAGAAAGGAAAAGGATATCCTACCATCCCAGCACTGAGATCAACCCTTGCACCCCACCAGAAATTCCTCGCCTTCCTAGGCTGAAGGAAACAGCAAAAAAGCAGCTCACACAGGGCACTAAAGCCTTTCTCATTAAATGGTTTCTGTGATCATGTCCTGGACCTCCCGCTGGCCCAAGTCCTCCATCTCTCAGGAGCTTTTCCACCGAAGCTCCTCACCTGATACAAGTGTCAGAACACCAGGGGTAAGCACAGAAACCCTCTATTTCCCACCCACCCACCTGGAAATCCTGCCGTGAGCATGTTTGACAACACACATCGAGCAATTAAGCACATTTAGGCGTGAACTCGAAGGTTACTAGAAATCTAGTTTGACCTCTCTTTTTCCTTCAGTTAGATGTGGACGTCATGACCAAAGGTCCGTCGAAAATATGCTTCATAAGGAATGAAATATCATAACTGAGTGCTGCTGGGAGCAAAGGCCTGATAGATTTGCAGGCACGATAATGATGAATAGCTGAACAATACCTGCACCGTTGCTTTCGATCCTTCACATTTTTAAGGTGGGGGAAACTAATAATAAAACTTGATTGGAACTGCCAAAATTAAGAGAGAAAATGCAGATTCAAAGATAATTGTGGCAATGGTGGTTAGTGAGACAGTAAAACCGCACGTAGACCTGGGTTATATCACCGGTCTCTGTGCAGAGCCCTGTAAGAGCTCTCGTGATTACGAAAGTTAGGACCTTGGTTTTATATCTAATTTAAAAAAAAAAACAATATTTCATATTGTAGCACTGTAAAGGCTGCTGGGTCGATGCAGGTTCAGCACAAAGCATCGCAGTGGGTGAGTTACTCGCGGTCTATCTGCTCTGCTTCTGGGGTTTTTTGTAGATTTTCTCTTTTCAGGTCGTGTCGCAGTGGGTGAGTTAATCGTGGTCTATCTGCTCTGCTTCTGGGTTTTTTTTGTAGATTTTCTCTTTTCAGGTCGTGCCTTGGAAGAGCTTGATGGAAACATTTGACCCATATATCTCCATCTGATTTTAGTGGGAAGATGTGCAGGCTCTGCAGAGCAGCATCTGATCGCCTCAGGTTGGGTAACTATGAAAACAGAGCGTCTGTTTGGGAAAATGTCAATTTGGATAGATCAGGGAGTACAGTTAGGTCCAAACCTGGAAAGTGTGGCTCCCAGCCCAGAGCCATAATCTCTGTAAAGCCACTCCTCTGAAATCCTGGCGTATTTTGAGATAACTTCCAGCTTCAAGATGAAAATCAGGGTATTGTATAAAGAGTAAGAAGGAAAAAATGAAAACAAAAAAAGTCCAAGGTAAGTAACTTGCACTTCTTGGGAACGAAAAAAAAAAAAAAAAACAAAAACAAAAACTTAAGCATGCTGTCTCTGATAAATATTTTTTCAAAACTACCACAGAATGGTAAATTTGCTGCAGAAAAAAAAAAAAAAAGCCAACCACACTTTCGAACTCTGTTATTTATAAAAAGAAAGGCTTTGTTTGCGAGCAACTCTCTTGCGTAGCCCAATCGTCCGATTCCAGCCTGCTCTTTGGAAAGAATGTGTCGAATACATCAGCCCTTTTTTTTCTTTTTTTTTTTTTTTTTTGCAAGAACAGAGCAAAGTCCCGAGCGCAGCAAGTAATTGAAAGATCACTGACCAACAATAGCAAGTTAGATGCAGTCTGGGGAGAGCCTAGATGCTATAAAAATAGCTCTGCCTTCCCTCTGTCCCTCCGAAACGGAGCCCAAAAAGAGGATAACCAAAGGCATTCAGAGCCACCGCCGAAGCTGGGTACAGTGTTCAGCTGGAGGGGCTGAAAAGCGAGGAGCTGCCGTGATTATGTGGGGTATTCTTGGGAGGAATAAAGGGGAGGCCAGGCAGTTTTGTGTGTTCTGAACAAAAACCCGAACAAAACGGCCAAGACAAGGCTGCGTGTTGTTAGGGGCCGCGCCAGACGCTCGGCGTTTCTGGCAGAGAAGTATCTCTGCTATGTCTGACCTCGGCGACTCTTTCTTCTGATGTTGGGAATGGGGGAGCAGCTGGTGCCCATGGTGGTTTGGTAAATAAAGCGAGAGCCTCGGCAGCCCAGGCTCTTACCCTGCGAGCAGCACCATCCCAAGGGTGCATGGGCAGATGGTGCTGGCTGTGTTTGAGGAGGTCTCGCCTCCCATAGAGAGATCAGATTGGCGAGGAAGAGGAGGAAGGGAAGGAGATGTGACACGCTGGAGGGAAGGGATGGCAT
>NW_010115617.1:0-1143 GCF_000699245.1 Pterocles gutturalis
GGGATGCTCGGATGCTGGTGCGCCCAGGAAGGCTGGGATGCTGGGACGCCCAGGGATGCTGGGACACCATGAGAAAGCAAACGTTACCGAGACAGTGGAGCTGGGGGTGTTGGTCCCATAGCCAGAGGAGGGGAGCGAAGCCAGTGACCACCTTCTGCCATCAGCCCTGCGGGCGCAAACACACCCATCACATACAGGAAAAAAACAACTTCTAAATGCAAATAAGTAACACCAGACGAGATAAGGATGGGGAAGAGGATGCAGGTTTGGCTTGAATAATAAAACCCTGAAACATCTTTTCAGAATGGACTGAAATGGGGTGAAATAAGGGAGGGTTTGCAGGCGAGGGGGCTGTTCTGCAACACCAGCGTGCAGGGGACAGGGACAGCGAGCAGGGTCCCCAGGAAGGGACAGCGCTGGGGCTCGGCTGGGTGGAGAACCCATTTCCGATGTAAAAAAAAAAAAAATCTGCAAGAATCTCATTTGTAATTAGAGCAAAATTCAGCCTTCTGGGACTTGGTTGTGAGAAATTTGGATTCCCAAAGGCTCATCCAGAGCCGCCGGCGCCGCGGAGCAGAGCCGGGGGATAAACAGGAAGGCGAACGCTGGGACGTAGGCGAATGTTTCCTCTTGGCACCGTTTCGAATGGATGGGGCAACATCCAGGTCAAGACGAGCCCCTTCACCTCCCGTTTCCCGTGCGGGGTCAAGGACATGGGAGCTGGCAGGGCGCCGGATCCGGCCCCGGCATCACCGCGTGGGCGAGCTTGCAAACCCCCCGGTTCGGCTTTTCGCTTTGTTACGACCGGAAAAACCAGCCGGGAGCCTCCAGGTTTTTTCCATGGGATGATCGATGGGATAACGTCAAGCATCCGCCCCCACGTGTGCAATTTATTAATTAGTTAAATGGGATTTTGGCATCAGGGCTGGGGGGGGACCCATCCGTCCCCGGACATCTGCTGAGCATCCTTCGGGAGTGCTTGGAGCGGGTCTAAGCTGGGGCTGAGCTCCCGCCTGGGGACAGTGGGATGGGAACTGGGATATTGCTGCTCCTGGAGCTGCAGAGAGCCAGGTTGCAGAGCAACATCTACCCCCAGGGATGCACAGAAAGACGGGTTGGAGCAGACATCTCCCCCCAGTGCAG
>NW_010115617.1:1508-1881 GCF_000699245.1 Pterocles gutturalis
CGCTTCCCATGTGATTCCCTCCTGGAAGAGGCACCGGCGGCCAGGAGCCCGCCCGCTGCTGTACCTAGGTGCGGCAGAAGGGTCACCCCCCAAAATATTGGGGTAATTTTGGGAGATGCTGACCCCACCCCATGGGACATCCCTTACCGGTCGGCACGGAGAGCGGGGAGAGCGGCCGGGAGAGCGTCGGAGAGGGGGTGCCCACCACTAAGCTCTTCCTATTGCTGCTGCGGCAACTAGGGGAGAAACAAAGGGAATTAATTTGGGGAAGGAAAAAGGGAATTAATTTGGGGAAGCAAAGGATGGTCAGGGCTGGACGGGCTTGGACGTGGACGGGTCCCCTTGGATGCGATGCCCTGTGCCGGGGCACTGG
>NW_010115617.1:2189-3005 GCF_000699245.1 Pterocles gutturalis
GGTCTCTGACCCCTCCAGAATTTGTGGTGCCCCAGCACAGCTCCAGCAGGCAGCAGGATGAAGCCACACGTGCCGACACTGGGGGAAAAGCATCACCGCGTGCGGGTCCACGGTGATGGCACCTCGATACCTCCAACACCCCAAACCCACCATCCCAGCGCCGCCCCGCAGAGCTCCTCTGGAACAACCGAAAGGCTCCGTTTGCAGGTGCCAGGTCTCCACATCACCACTCCCACCCTCCCATTTCCCAAGATTTCAATCCTTCTTGCAGGATTTTCCTTTTTCCATCCAGCCCTTCTCCAAGCCTCGAGAAGCCCACCCGCCCGCAGGGATGCTGCAGCCCCACTCCCACCATCACGGCCCATTTCCACCCCGTTTACAACACGATCAGCCCTAAGTTCTCTTCCACTCCATGGAGAGGGAACTGAGACACCCACAGCCCGGAGCAGAAGCTCCAGCACGAGGACAACCTTCCCCTTCCCCTCTCTGCGCTTCCGCAGGCTCCGAATCCTGACGCTGGATTTCCTCGCCAGGGTGGGGACGGGAGCCCGTGCGGATGCTGCTGATTAAAGGACGTTGAACATCACGCCACGGCCAGATGCACCCACAAAATCCAGAGGATGAACCCGGGGCGAAGGGATTCTCCAAAACCAGAAGCAAACGGTTGATGCGGTATCCGGGGTGCAGAGGATGCGGTTTGCAACACGCCGTCCCTCCGGATGGGTGTTCACGCCACCGACACATGGCCAACGCCGTGGTCACAGCCCCACACGCGTGGTCAGAGCCCCACACGCGTGTTCAGAGCCCCACACATGA
>NW_010115618.1:0-970 GCF_000699245.1 Pterocles gutturalis
CAGCCCTGGACCCCTCTGGGGGCCTCCTCCTGCCTCTTTTTAAGCCCCAGGGCCACCTGCAGCCCATCAGCCCAGTTCCCTCCCTGCTTTCCCATCGACTCACCAGCTGTTCCCACTGACTCACCCCTCGGAACCACTTTGGGTGGCCCGTGGCCGTTTCCCCCGGTCCTTCGGTTCCCATTGACTCACCGTTGCTCACCCAAAGCTCGCCCTCCCCTTTCCATTCCTCTCCCAGTCACTTCTGGTCCCTGTGACTCACCCCGGTCCCTGCCGTCCTCCTCGCCGGTAGCATCCCCGATGGGCATCCCGGCGAGGGACCCGCAGCTCGTGCCCCCCCCAAAGCACCCCCCAACCTCTGCAGAAGTGCCGCTGCCCAGCCCCGAGGCTGCGGGGATTATTTTCTTTCTTGGGGGCAGAGAATTCCTCCCCATTTCTCACCCTGGCTGGCATCTTCTGCTGTGTTTTATTCCATGGACCGTGCGAGAAATAGCAAATTATTTGCAGAATTTAGATGGAACCAATGGCTCTGCCATATTCCTTCATATTTCCCATCCATCCCTCCATCTGCGCCTGTTTTTTTCCAGCTGTGATAAAGGAAGCGTTTAGGAAGGAGCCTGAAAAACTTTAGAAATGTAAGAAAATGGGATTTTCAGGAGCGGCGAGATGCAGATCCTGGCACGTGCCGTGCCGCCGGCGCACCCAAAGCCGGGCTGAACGGCTCCGAGTGGAAAATTCCCCTCGGATTGTGGTTCAACAGGTTTTAGTCCCAGCCCCTTTATTTGTGTCAGTGCAAAAACTCATCCCTCGGGCATTTGTTTGGATCACATGGGCCAGCGTATAAAAATGGATCCTACCTGTCCAGGGCAGTGAGCACCTGGGGAAAGCCACGGCAGCGGCCGGAGCGGAGGGAAGAGCCGCAGGACGGCGCAGAGCCCGTGCACGCAGGTAACCGCGCCGCCTGCCCCCATTT
>NW_010115618.1:1001-2103 GCF_000699245.1 Pterocles gutturalis
CCCCTTTTTTTTTTCCCCAGGTCTTGCAATGGGGTACGGCCAGGCTGACGGCTTTTCCCCCGCGCTGGGGAGCTGCGGAGGGATGCAAAGGGTTTGGTGCATGGGACTGAGGGTGGTTCATGCCCCAGGAGCAGCTTTCAGAGCCACCATGGGCTGTGTCCAGCGATGGAGACCCTCCAGAGCGGGTGATGCTCTCGGCTCCTTGTCCCCTCGTTGTCCCTTTGCTCCCCTTCGAGCTGGCGAGGATTGGGCTGGCGGAGCTCCGTGGGGCGTGTTGGTGGCCATCGGGGTTTAACAAGGAGCTCGTGGCCGGTGCTGGGGCAGAACCATGTGCCAAAAGACACCAAATTGTGGGGGCGAAGAGTTTTCCCGCGTGGGATGGATGCCACCCTGCTGTCCCACATGGGACAGATACCACCCTGCTGTCCCCCGGGAACGGAGCGGATAAAACCGGTGCCTCTCCATGGGTGCTATTTGCTGCTTCAATACGGGGTGCTGATGTCCCCTGGCAGGTAGTCGGGACATCCATGGAGCCACCAAATGCTGCTGTCACCTCCCTGCCTGCCTGCCTGCCTGCAGCTGGGCTGGCAGGGTGACAGCAGGGCTGCTGCCGGGAGCTGTTAGGGTAGGAAGCAGTTTTGGGGTTTTTTCGGGGCTGTTTCACAAGCCGGAGATGAGGCACGGCTGCTTGCACGTGGGTCACATCCTGCAGCCGTGCTCTGCCATGGGGAAAGGGGGGATGCTCTCCGGGGGGGGTCCTGGCCTGTCCCCAGGGCTGGCTGCTGACACCCCCCAGGCAGCTCCACCACTCCACCACTCCCCCCATCACCCCTTCCTCAGGGTCCTGCTGGGGGGCTCTGGGACCCCCAGAAGCTTTCTCCCTTCCCAGCATCACTTCTTCCCCTTCCCCTGCTCTCCATCCCTACAGCAGACAGTTGCTTAGAAACAGATTCCTTGTCCTTTGATTTTTTAATTATTTTTTTTTTAATGTAGAGATACGCAGGGTCCCCCCAGAGCCCCCCCAGACCCGTGCAAGGGGGACAAGACCCGGGAAGGTCCCCCTTCTGCTGAGCATCCTGCAGCAAACCCGGCAGACCCCCAC
>NW_010115618.1:2154-4575 GCF_000699245.1 Pterocles gutturalis
ATGTCAGAATTAATTCCTTGGGTTTTTTTGCTCGGGGGGGTTATTTTCCCATTCTGCTGAAGATCCCAGGCTTGTTGGCGACGTTCTCAGCCTATTTTTCACCCTGCTCTCCCCAGCAAGAGAACCAGGAGAAAAGGGAAGCAGAGAAGCCACAGGATGCACGGTTACAAGAGGAACTTTCCCCAAATAGAAGCTTTTCACAGTTTTTTGGTTTTCTTTTTTTTTTAATTTTTTTTTTTTTTTTTTTTCACGAGGCATCAGCTGCTCTTAATACTGTATGAAGCTGTGAATACTGCATGAAGCAGCCGGCCGGCGCGGAGCCTCTCAGTGTCTCAGGCTGCAGCTGCAGCCCCCCTGGGCCGGCTGTGCATCCCCAAAACTGGGCTGGAAGAACAGCCTGAGCTGAGATTTCATACTGGCAGCACTTTCTTCACCCATCAGGGCAGAAAATCCAATATATCCCATGCAAAAATCCTGCACATATGGAGCAAGAGCTTGAATTTTGCCCTGACCCTGTTTCTAGCTGCAGAAGATCCGTCGGGTGAGCTCCAGATGTTCATTAGTAAAGGATGTAATAATTGCATGGATAACACTTTGCATTTTACACGAGTACGTGGCTCCTTCTGGGTTTAAATATTTATCAGCTGGGTGATGAATCCCTGAAATTCTGCAGCAGTATCGATGGCAGGATGAGTTATCACCCGCAGAGGATCAGGTGGCCGTATTTCAGGGCTGGGAGACAGGATCCAGATGTGCGTGCAGTGAATTTCCAAAGCATCCCATTTTTGCTTTTTTGGGAAGTTCTCCTGCCTGCTGGGTCAGGACATTAAGACTGGAAAAATCTTGTGTCTGAGCTGCCTTGTCCCTCCCAGCGAGGACAGGCTGAGCTTTCCCAGTCCTACTGGGAGCCTGTGGGGATGGCTGGAGCAGCTGGAGCAAGGACCCCCCTTGTAGCATCACTCAGGAGAAAAAAAACTGCAGGATTTGGGGGTTTCAGAGCAGCAAAATGCAGGGCTGACCCTAAGTGGGGAAGGACCCAGCACCACGGTGGGTCTCTGAAACCCCCTCCCAGCAGGACCCAGGCGGCTGCTGCCTTTGCTGGGAGCGGAGCCCAGGCTGGACTTTGCTCCAGCCCGATGCGTGCTGGCACCAGCGCCGGGGGAAGGAGGGCAGAGCCCTGCCGCGCTCCGGAGCTCGCTGGAGGGGTGTTGCTCCGAGCAAACATGCTGGTGGGCTCGGTGGTCCACCGGCCACCCTGAGAGCCAGGCACGTGTGCCCATGGCGGGGGGCTCTGAGCCCAAGGGTAAGGTGCGTGGAGCAGGGGTGGGCACCAAGGGACCCCCGACCCCCCTGGGCAGGCTCTGAGCCCAAGGGTAAGGTGCTTGGAGCAGGGGAGGGTACTGGGGACCCCCTGAACCCCCCTGGGCAGGCTCTGAGCCCAAGGGTAAGGTGCTTGGAGCAGGGGAGGGTAATGGGGACCCCCTGAACCCCCTGGGCAGGCTCTGAGCCCAAGGGTAAGGTGCTTGGAGCAGGGGAGGGTACTGGGGACCCCCTGAACCCCCTGGGCAGGCTCTGAGCCCAAGGGTAAGGTGCTTGGAGCAGGGGAGGGTACTGGGGACCCCCTGAACCCCCTGGGCAGGCTCTGAGCCCAAGGGTAAGGTGCTTGGAGCAGGGGTGGGCTCTGGGGGACCCCTGACCCCCCTGGGCAGGCTCTGAGCCCAAGGGTAAGGTGCTTGGAGGAGGGGAGGGCACTGGGGGACCCCCCGGGGCAGCCGCCGGAGGCTGTCACTGCCACCCCCAGGAGCAGGATTTGGTGACAGGGTTGGGTCTGCGTGTGCTGGGTGCATGTATCTGCCCCTTGGCTGCTGTGTACGGTGAAGGTGGTGGCATGGGGACAGCAGAGCTGGCAGTGGGACATAGGGACGGCAGGGCAGAGCCGCCCGGTAGGCAAGGGACAGCCCTCTCCCTGCGCAAGGACACTTGGTGGCCAGCCCAGGTGGCCGGGCTTGCCTTCCCAAAGGTTTTGCATCCCCAGGGTAGCGGTGACACCGTGCAGGATGGGTGGGTGGCTTTAGGAGGTGAGTCCCCATTTGGGGACAGTTTCAAAGAACCCTTCTGCCCTCTCCTTTCAGAGTCGGCCGAGAGAAAGCGATGGAAAGCCCCGGGAAAGGCAGCACCGCCAGGAAGATGACCGCCATGGCTCACAGCCTGTAAGTACCCGCGTGCCACCGTGTCACCTCCTCCAGCCGCCCTCTTCGGGCACTTTTCCTCTGGCCACTTTCTCCGGGGACTTTGCTCTTTGCTCCCCTCTGACACGTGCCACCGACACGTCTCCGTTCCCCCAGGGATAAGGGGGAAAACTCAGGGCAGAGCAAAGCAAAGGCAGGGAGCGCATGGTCCGGGGCTGCCGGGGGGTGTCGG
>NW_010115618.1:4613-5076 GCF_000699245.1 Pterocles gutturalis
CGCCTCGGTCTATGGCACCTCTGCAAGGTGAATAGCGCTGAGCTCAGCTTCATTTGGGGGTCAGGGTGGGGGGTAGAACTGGGAAGGCTGCAGAGGTTGCAGAGAATTTGCTGGAGGCTCCAAGGAATGAAGGAAAATGGGTTTGCTGCATCCGTCCCCCTGCAATATGGGGGAGCAGGGGTGTGACCCCATGTGCCAGCCCCTCCGGGGCAGGGTGTGGGGGGCACCTGGGAGGGATGGAAACCTCCTGGAATTAAACCTGGAGAGTTGTAAATTTTCCAGGGGAGGGCACAGCTGGAGCAATGTCCGCTCGTGGCTCCGGTATCTGGAGAGCTGCTCCGGTCCTCGCTGGGGAGGGGGAGATGGAGGGAGGAGGATGCTGCAGGGGGCAAACGGGTCCTTGCTGCCGGCGGTGGAGCTCCCCAGTTTGACCCCAGTGCTGAGCCGTTGGGTTTGGAGCTCT
>NW_010115619.1:0-34735 GCF_000699245.1 Pterocles gutturalis
GTTTGGGTTGGAAGGGACCTTAGATCATCTAGTTCCAAGCTCCCTGACAGGGGCAGGGACACCTCCTACTAGACCAGGTTGCTCAAAGCCTCATCCAGCCTGGCCTTGAACACCTCCAGGGATGGGGCATCCACAGCTTCTCTGGGCAACCTGTTCCAGTCCTCACCACCCTCACAGTAAAAAATTTCTTCCTAATATCTAAGCTAAATCTACCATCTTACAGCTTAAAACTGTCACCCCTTGTCCTATAATTACACTCCCTGATAAAGAGTGCCTCCCCATCTCTCCTGTAGGCCCCCTTGAAGTACTGGAAGGCTGCTATAAGGTCTCCCTCGACCCTTCTCTTCTCCAGGCTGAACAACCCCAACTCTCTCAGGCTGTTCCTCATGTGGGATGTTCTCCAGCCCTCTGACCATCTTCATGGCTCTCCTCTGGACCCACTCCAGCAGGCCCTTGTCTTTCCTGTGCTTTTTACACATGATACACAGTATTGCTTTTTGTACATACCATTTTATGTGTTAAAATCATTTTACTGTCTCAAGATAAAAGAGAGCCTAAACCTTCAGTGAACAGCATCTGTGTGACTAGCTTTTAGCAGCAAAATAAGTTACGGTCCTCTCCTTGTCCTGCTGCATTGCCAGCTAGGCAATGATAACACTGTTGGAGTCCTTGCCAAATGTTTCAGTAAACATGAAGTCTCTTAAGATCATTAATTGTATGACTATTTGGTAATATCATTATATAACCTTGTAGAGTGCTCTATCTTTGTTCCTGCAATATAATGTCTTAATGCAAAGCAACATATTGTGATCAGCACCATTCAAGAGGAAAGGTTATACTTGCTGATCATCCATGCACTACAGCACAAGGGAAAAGAAGGCTGGAAAACATACTTATATGAAGTCAGGTCACCCACAAAGAAGCAAATTTTGAATCATGCAAGTTCTTGCAGAAAACTGCATAAATTTTGTCATTCATCACAGTTCATATGGAGGTTCCTTTTAAGAATTTTTCAGACATCTCCAGGATAGCAATGACAGCATGTTAGGATTAGAAAAAATAGTGACTATATGTGAGGAGGTATGGGAAGAAGAATTTATTTTCCTGCCTTTACATTAAATACTCAGAATCTCCTTCTTTCTGTGTTATAAAAGTTATTCGCTGAGTTTTGGCTGTGGAGTGTGTCAAGAAAGTATTGTGCAATGTGAACATTTAAGGCACAAACAAAGAACAACCAAAAAAACTACTTTAAATTGAAAGACACCCAATGCTTCATCATTGCTTGTGTCTCTAGCATTTTATCTGAGGCAACTCTCCAGGGATCAAGAATGAATTTAATCTTCCTGATATTTTTGGTAGGTATTCAGCACTGTGCATGACTGAAGGACAGGTACAAAACAGAGATTGACATGCTTTAACATGTTGGTGTTGTTAAGAGCAAGCAGAGGAAGAACTCTTTGAAAGAACTTTCCCAAGTGTTATTAGGTGTACCTTTGAGCTATGGAATGGCTTTATTAATTCTCTGTTTAAAATACTAATCACAAATATAATTATTTTCTGAAATTCTTCTGTCCTTGCTGTTTGATTTTGGGTTTGGTTTTTTTGTTGTTTGTTTGTTGTTGTGGTTTTTTTTTTTGTTGTTTGTTTTTTTTTTTTTCTTCCTATCAGCGTTCTGTGCAGGGCTCATTTGCTCCTTAAAATAGAATATGTAGTCTGCTTACTGTGAGAACCACTGGGAACAGAGTGTTTTTTTTCCTGTTATAGCTTAGGCCAAGTCTTCAAAAATGGCATTTTCATTGTCCATGAATCAGTCTAACATTTTTTTCTGTAATTTGTGCATGAAAGAATAAGTTTTATTTCTTTGTTAGTTTCGTGGAAATTATACAATAATTGTCACCAGTGGTCATTTTCTTACATCACTGACAGTTTTCTGTTTGCAAATTGATAAAATGCAAACACAGTGCACATCTACTTTGAGAGGCTAGGTTGGGGTTCTTTCAGGAGGTTGGTCCCTAATTTAAAATTATGTTTCTTTCTGCTGTGATAAAACTGGAATTCCTCTGCATTTCACTGGTGGTAGCAGTAAGGCCACAATCCAAATTTTATGGGATCTATAACCCAAGAATTATTTCACAGACTCTATGCTGTTCCATATATGAGCATAGGTATTCATCATCATACATTAATTTGAAATGTGGACCATACTGAATCATAACAATGAAAATTTAGAAGTGGACATATCAGAAACATGCAAACAAAGACATCCAAACTTATTTGGAAGGGAGAGGGTAGTTTATTTTTCCACTAGAAAACTTCTTAGGCTTACAATATTAATAATCTACAAAGAAACATGAATCATAACTCTTGTTTCGAGCTCCACTGAAATGTATGCTTGTAAATAAGTTATCATAAGAAACTCTTTCATTTTAACAAGCAAGAAATAAACTCACAAGTTGTGACTATATAAAATTGCATTTTTCTTGTCAATTGAGATAATCATATATGTGTATTCTGACGTATTCCTTTAGCAGTACAAATATGTGTTTACCACTTTCATTATCTTTTAGTACTTCAGAACAATGGGAGAATAAACTATGTTCTTTCCCAGTTCATGCAGTTGCAGCATTTGTTGATTTAATTCCTTCATTCTTGATGTGTAGAATTAGCTAACAACAATCTATTTTTAGTTATAATTCTAGGTTCAAAATTTGGAGCTGGCTTTTATTTGTTCTTCATATATACACAAAACACAATGTCAGGATTTGACGGTATTGAAAATAATCAACATATAACTCTACATTAACATCTTCATCAACATTTTAACAAACAAAACAATTATTTTGAAGTTTTATTTCCCATACAATTCTATTGTGTTTATCCATAATAATGCTTTTGTACAAAAGCATTATTTGTACTACAACTTCAGTTAGGATCAGCTTTAGAAACGTTTTTCTCTCTGCCCCTTTCCACCTTTCCATTTCAGTTGCTATCATGGAATCAGACTCGTTTATAGTAATTCTGATTTCTGTGTGAAGGATGTTTTTCTCTATTTGAGATTGTTCATATCAAACTTCCTACTCATGTAGTTCTGAAATAGATATATTTTATATATTTGGTTCATCTTTCAAAAGGATTTGTGGTTTTTAGAGGGAGAAAGTCAGTATTAAGTTCTAATTAAATGGTTTAGTTGTTCAGCTGCTTTTTCAAAACAAATGTCAGAAGTAGGTTTCATCTAATGTAGAGCTTTCACACGTATGCAAGGTAAACAACGTAGAAAAGTGGTTTTTATATGTATGTGAATTGCGAAGTTTTGGAAAAATAAGTTTATTATTCCTTATATAGGTGTAAACCCACAAGGACACTTTCAAGGTTTAGTGAGGAATGTACAAGAATCAGCGATATCAAAATACATAACAATAACACATGTTTCTTCCAACTCTATAAACCTTGTTATTGGCCAAGACTTCAAAGGCACCCTATCTTGATCTAGATGTCTCTTCAGGCAACATCAATACCTAACAATATTCATCAGTCTCTTTCTTTTTATATACACTGGGAACTATAAATTGTAACTTTTCCACTTGAATGTTTAAAAATAAAGTTTCTGTTTTAAATTGTTATGCCCAAGTGTTTGCATGTTCAGACACAAATCTAACCCAGTTTGGAAACTTTCATTTTAAATATGGTTCATAAACCAAAGCATCATTTCAAATTTTAAGTTAATTCATTTCCACTGACATATATTTAATTAGGACATATCTTGTAGTATTCAGCTTCTGAATAATTAGAAATGTTCAAATTCTGTGAAATTGTGTTTACAACATGAAAATGAATTGTGATAACAAGCCTTGGAACAACCTAATTTTGTTTGTTAGGTATAAGTTAATGTAATCAGTAGATGACAAACCAGCAACTTACAATGCGTAATACTTAAGGCATCATGCAGTTAAACCACATGCCAAAGTTAAATAATTCAATAAAGATGAGATTCAATGATGTGAGCAAATATACTCCATAAACCAACCAATGTCAGCATGAGCAAAACTTGTGTATGCGCTGTACAGTTTTAATCAGGTACATTTATCCATGCATGTACAGCTCTTGCTGGTTCAGAGAAAAAAAAAAAAAAAAAAAAGAAAAAGGTTTTAACAGCAAATGTGGGTTTTTTGACAATATAACTAGCTTTGTGTCAGGTTTTCAGCTGGTGTGGATGAGCTTCAAAAGAACAATACTGGCCACAAACTCCTGTGTGCCACCTTCGTGTCCCACGCCTCCACTCATCCTCTCCCAGCTGCCAGAACACCTGGGAAATGACCTGTGTCCAGGATGCCATCCCCTCCCTGCTGGAGAAGGCCTACGAACAAAGTATAAAACCAGCACTTTACATGGTGATACAACTGGGTTTTAATAAAGTTAAATACAAATCAATTACAGTATTCTGTACAATAATGAAATGTTGGATTTCTTTTAATTGTCATTTTCTCTCCCCCTCATTCCACCCTTAAAAGACACCAGTTGCTTGCTTTCACTTCCTTCAAGGTCCTTCCTAAATGGCTGCCAAGTCTCAGCCTGACAAGCTGTTTGTCCCTTATGGGTGGTGGTTGGTGAGGGAATGGTAGACTTGTTCAGTCATTGAAATGGAGGAAAAAAAGGGAAAAAGACTGCTGGTCCCAGGCCCTTTGACACCAAAATTGTCCTTGATGATCCATGTGCAGAGACAGTGGGACAGCTAGGTCCTCCAAAGAAATGGCCATCACAGAAACTCAGAGGAGGAGGCCCAAGGACCTGTCAATGGGACTGTCTGTCTTGTGCTTTTGTGCCATCAGTAGCATCATTGCCACTGTGGCAGCTCAGCTACTGCGTGGTCCTCCAGACATAGATATTGCTTCCTTCCACACCTAGTCACCTTAAGCAATTATTCTGGACAAATGCATGGGTTGGCAGGCATTTTGTTGTCCTCATCTTCCTAAACTGCCTTCTCTATCTGCTGCAGCATGCCCTCAAGGAAGGGCACCCTCAAGAATGGGTACCCTGGCACCCTATTTTGCCTTTCTCTTGCCACAGCATAGAGGGACTTAGCGTGGGACTAGCAAATACAGAGGTTCCATCACTATCAGACTAATCTCTAAAAGAAGGAGCAAACAAATTTTTTAATCCTTGAGAACTTCTGGATGTTTTCCTGCACTGTGACTCGCTGTAAGCCATCCCCCTCACAATGCTTGATTCTCAAGGCACATTATAATTCAAAGAAGTGGGAGCTGTTGGAATTTAATATATGTATACAAATGCATGTGCATCTCAGCTAGGAAATTAGATATCACTGAGATGGGAGTGTTTTGAAGCCTGGTAAATCAGGCAATCTTCAAACTTTAAAACAAAAATTTACCAGGCTGACATTCATTAACAGCACCTTCACGCTAAATGTTTTTCTTAGCTATTATTGCTACTTATAACTACATATACAAAAGCATTAGTCCTTAATAGTTGTATCCTGCATTAGGTCTGAATGCACAATATCAGGTCCATGGTGGTCTTTGGTGATCTTTGTTGCTGGGGTAAAGTTAATTAGGCTGGACTGATCTTCCACAAGGAAAGTCAGAACAGAAGCAGGCTTGTCTTCTTTCTTCCCCAGTTTTATTCATTCATGTCTGGTGTTACATTGCTTGCCCTACTCCTTTAAGGAGAATCTCATGTGCTTTCATTGCTGCTTATTTGTGTTTTGATTTTTCCAGTTATTCATGTGTGTTCGACAGGATGTCACACGTATTTGCAGTCCCTTGTGTGAAGGACTTTGTTGGGACTGTGCTGTCTGTCTCAACATTGCTGGCTGATCACAAAACCACACAGAGGCCTTGTGCTGTCTCCAGGAACATCTCGCTTCGATGAACCACAGATGTTTACCCTGCCTTTGCTGCACCTGTCCAACCACAAGAACCACGCATCTCCTGTTTTGTACCCTCACCCCAGCAAGTACGCCCAGACCCCAGGGGATGGAAAGTTCTCTGAAAGACGGTATGGGTGCTTGCACTACCGCCGAGTGGGGGGTGAGGCTATGCAAAACAGATCTCAGAAGGAGCAAGGACATTTGGGTGAACAGCTCTCGGACATCAATAAAAGAACTGTGACAACCAGCACTGAGTGTAATTCCCCACCTGACATGAAGTCTATCTGGACTGACGGGACCCCCAGCTCTGTGTGGTGGTAGCTATTTCACCTTTCTTTACTTTTTTTTTCCTCTCTTCCCCTCCATTTCCTGCCTCTACGCAAACAGTTTTTGTACCATTAAGCCTCTTTTCTTTATGGCATCTGACCTTGTTTGTGTCTTAATCTCACTCTGGGAATCACAAAGAATCTCCCCAGACCCGACCATTGCGGGCCTGGACACCTTGTGCTCCTCCTGTTTCTTATTCCTTACCTGACATATTGCATTACTTAGGTCACTGTTAACATGTTTTCCCATCCCCCTTGCATGCAGCTACAGGAATCTTTATTTTCCCTGCTTCTGGTCATATTCCTCACATACTTGTGAAGAATGCTTACCCATTGTGTTTGCCTATGCCATCAGAGTGCTACTCGTGTATTGTTGTTGGTTACACTATTCTAGTATGCTTATATTTGAGTTCAAGGCCAGCTAATATTGTTGGCGTCCTAATTAGCTTACTCACAATCTGTAGGCCCCATAAGCCTCTGCTTTGATTGTAGTGTAGTACAGTAGACCCATTCATTTTGGGACTGTCTGCTAGAAGGTCTTTCTAGGTTGGTTCACCAGTTTCTGATAAGTACTCCTAATGCCCTGTACACTGCTGCAGTATAAAGGACTCTTTTGCAACCCAAGCATGAGAAGACTGAACAGGAAAAAAGTAAAGAAAGGAAAGTGCACTTACCTATGTGAGCAGGAAGAACAACCCTGAAATAATATCTGTCCCTTCATAGGCTTCTTTTTTAGACAACAATTTAATAAGAAAGGGTAAAAATCTCCTGTTTCAAGTAACTGCAGAATAAGGAAAAAGCCTTTCAGCACAGCAGGAAGGTTTCATTTGTGTTTGTTTTGAGTCTGCTCTGTGATGTGGCTGCTGCACACTCAAATTGTCCTGCTAGCCTGGACCTTGCCTTAGTCATTTTGCCATACTCTTCTCCCTAGTCTACCACCTTCCAGGAGTACCTACTGATGCAGAAATTTGACTGCTTCTCCACTGCAACCAGGCATACAGCAGACTGTTTTCAGGATGATGATGGGCGTGTTAATGCAAAGCATGGCAGAAATAACCTACATCTTCCACCTGCCTAATGGGTCCTGTCTGATACTTCTACAGTCTGCCTCTTCCCCATCTCCCCTATTAGGCTGAGCCTTACAGTGGTTCATAGGACCCTGGGAGGGGTGCTTGTGACCTGAAGGTCACCACATCAGGGTTGTGCCACTGGTGCACCTTGCTTATGGAAGGCTGAGAGAGGATGGTTAAGCACTAAGACTAGTGTCATGGTCTATGGCTGGAGATGGAGGTGCTAGTTCAAGCAGCTGGACAAGTAATCTGGAATGGTTTCTCACAAGAGATGTAAGGAAAGAGCCTCTGGACAAATGAACAGCCAATTTACACAGTGGATTCTTCTTCACCCTCCTCTTGGCAGCCTCTTTCTCTGCCAAGTTTGAGGATTCAAACCAGATTGCTAGCTGAATGCTCATATCTAATAAATTAATCAATCTGCATACAGTGACAGGACAGACAGACCCTGACGTCTTAGTACTTCCCCTGATCTTCAGGAACATCACTACTTTAATCTCTGAACCTGAATAGTCTCTTCTTCACCATCCTTTGTAACCACCAGCATCCAGCTGGTTGCCCATCTCCCAGAAGGACAGAAAAGTACCTCAAAATATTTCAGCCTTCTGTTAATTGCCTATGTCCTAATTTTTTATCTTGAGGTGCAGGGCCCAGTAGAGTATAAGGTCTCCCACCATCTGTCCCCAGGAACTCTGTTAGAGCAGGATTTCAATTTTATTTTTGTCTGAAACAGAGGGGTTCAGTCCTGCACTAACACTATTTAAGACCCAAAAGAGTGTGAGGTGAATGGAGATAAAGAGGTCAGATGCTCAAATTATTTCTTATTTAAAGTGTATAGACAGACTTATAAGGTGAAATTTTAAAGCAGAAAGCACCCTAGGCAAAAGAAATTTAAATATTTGTGTGAATGAGTCATTTAAATTTTATCTTATGCACACAGATTTCCTACTTCTTAGGCTCCCTCTAAAACCTCAGGACATTCTGTATTAAAAAAAAAAAAAAAAAAGTTATCTTTTCATAAGGTCAATGCAAGATGTTCAGGATTTCCTAATTAAAGCCATTAATCCACTGTATGAGTTAGACGTAAATTAAATACAAGCATCTCCAAACTGTACACTTTATACTTATACATTCAAAATCTATGCCTTTTGCCAATATAGTTATCCCAAACAAATTGTTAACCGATGATTGCATGCAGTGCTATTCTGTGATGACTAAAAGAGCATACCCCTAAGAACTGAATTGCACTATGATCACAGCATATGAAATATTACATATTACATCATTCTAAAGAGTACTTTCTCACATTCTAAGTTTTGATCCCTGCTAAAGGGCAATTTTTGGAGTCAACAGACTGAGTTCAGACCAAAAATGAATAGTAGCAAAGCAATATTCTGACCAGTTGCAACATAGACCCATTCTTTGAAAAGGGCAATTTCATACAGTTGAAAAGAGTTATGGGCAAAATCAAGTGGGAGAAACACTGAAACATAAAAACATGAATTATGATTGGGGATTATTTAAGAATACTTTATGAAATGTCCAAACCTCCCACAATTTTATGCTCATAAAAGAATACTTCAGTAAAATAATCACCTCAGTTAAAAGGAGATGTGAAAATGGCAATAAAAATAATTTTTCAAAACTCCAACCTACAATGCACAGAAAATGGAGAAACAAACAAAAGAGAACAAAAAATCCAGAAACAGACAACATCTTAGGAACATAATAGCAGCACCACAGCCTGTGTCATTTAGAGTTAGAGAACAGTAAGAAGGAATTTTATAGATTTACTCAGAACAAATAAAATGTAAAATCTGCAATGGTAAAATCTAACTAAAAAATCTAACTAACTAAAAGCATTAACATGACTAAGTAAAATGCAGAAAAACTAGAAATATACATAAATATTTTATTTTGGTATTTCAAAAGATAGAGAAAATGAAAAGCTAAAATGTCAATGTTGAAAAAGGTATAACACCTACAAGCTGGTTGATACTCAGCAATATCAGGAAATAGGACATAGGCAACTATTAATTAAGTATACAGACACTTGGGTTGCATCACGACTCTGGAGGCTCTGAATATGGCAAATAAGCTCTCTAAAGCAAAAGCACAGGTCAGTCACCTGAGAAAAGAAATTAGAAAAACCTTAAGTCTGAATGATTAGCTGCCTAAAATTAACCAATAGAAACCGTTTATCTCAGCAGTATGTCTTAAATCCTCTGGCACATCAAGGTTCTGCCCAACACCACCATAAAATGTCTCAAATATCACTAAAATAGTGCTTGCAGGGAGTTTGGGGTATTTTTGACATATTTTTCAAGACCTGGAAAATAAAAGTTTAATTTTTAAATCATGCTTGGAGAAGAACTGTTTACAATAAGAGTTAGGTGGTGACATATGACTACTCCCAGACTGTGTGCTTTTTTAATATAATGGTGGTTTTCTGTAAAAGTTATACATAACTACTGGAAGGAAGCTTGGATTAAGGGTCCCTTCCTTTTTGGTGAACATCTTAACCATTAGGATACCATTTCATGTTATTTTCTCTCTTCTAATTTGCCCAATTGGCCCGTCATTATTTTATGCAGAGATCAGACAAGCAACTTGACCTCAGAGTAATTTCTACAGTAATTATAAAGTTTTATTCCTTATGGAAGGATACCTTTGTTGACTGTTTCCAGCAAAGAAAGATTTGACTAGGCCTATACTGCTTAATAAAATAGGGTCAAAAAAGAATGCCTGTCTCTCAAGGACCAGTTCATGCCTTGAACTCACATCCACAAGACCTTTTTCGCCTTCCTTTCTTCCCAAACAGCCTGGTTGCATTTATGACTCAGTGTATATCACTGTGGAGGAATCAAAGAGCAAACTCCGGCAGGTGGTGAAGAATCACTTTATTGCTCTTTTACAACTACTTTTATAGTCTTTTACTACTGTGAATATGTCACCCACAGAACTTTTTATTGGCTATTAAGTAAAAACAACGCAGAACTTTCCAGCAAATTCATTCCCTTGTTTACATTCCAATCGGTTCTCCTTCTGGCCGTGTCAGGTCCTTCATCACCTCCTCTTCCATTTTCCTTAAGGGCAAGGCCTTCTTCTTCTGGTCTCTTAAGCGAAAAGCTTCATGTCCCGGAAGTCAAATCCTAATTCATCTTCTCGTTCCCCTACATATCACACTGGCTTTGTATCTATGTAGGCACAAGACTGCATCACGTGCAGTTTTTGTGCACCATGCAGATCATAGGATCCACAAAGAAGATACTGCTTTGGTATTCCCCATTTAGTTCCTCTTGTAGCAGATTGGTGCTGGTACTTCGGTCATTTTTGTCACCTCTACATTTCCTGTTAATATGCAGGACAGAGAATTCTTTTGGTGCTACCTCTGTCCTGTTCATAGACCTCCTTTTAGGTGGAGCTGGGCAGGCCACTGCCTACTGTGCACACCAGAGCAGGTGGAAGGTGGACTTCTCCCAGGAAGTGCGGGATGGTGCCAAGATTACCACCAAAGTAGTGGTGAAGGACAATGGCATGGGATGAAAAGCTGTCTTATGTGAAACCCAATTCAGACTTTCAACAATGGAAGGGAGGTTCTGGCCACAGGAAATCATAACACTGTAAAGCAAACACGGTGTCATGCATCAGAGACAAACAGCAGTGGCTTTTAGGTGCAGATGGCCAACTGCAAAAAACTGGCACCCTCCATGTAGTTCAGACTTCAGGAAGAGAGGCTTTCACTGTGCTCTGGAACTTTGTTAGGCCTGACTTTTGTTGGTTCGTGTGGAATTGCTTTGAGGTCAGCGCTTTCATCACTGTGGCAAAAACTGGTGAGATCACTGTCTATTCAGAAATGAGTTAGGCCAGCAATATTTTCCGGGTCCATGAGGACTGCTTTTCAGTGTAAATTCCTTAACCACTTTGATGTCTTTGATGGAATTAAGATCTCCTTACTGGATCCCATGTGATGGCTCTCTCTATAAAGGCTCATAGCAGATCATCCAGGAAGTCCTAGTAGACAACCAGGAATGGTTCATGGACATCATCACTGGCATCACATCTGACAGTAAAATGTTTTAATCTCTTTGCTACTCTATTAAGATAAGTTATCTTCTCCTAAGGGTGGACATCACCTTGCACTGTGAGTAATGTCACCTCACACTGCTAGTGGCACTCTAGACTGAAACAGACGCATCTTACTGCTCTGTCTGAAAATCATGTGACCTTTTTTAGAAAACTCACATTTTGCGTGGGCCATGAACTCCTTCAGTTTGCATCTGTATGTCTGAGGACCAGCCCAGACATCGGCATCATCAGCATTGGCCAGTCAGTATCCAACAAAATCCCTATTGATTATAGGGAGATAGAAAGTGAAAATATATAAACAGGCACACCTGGTTCATGGTGGGGGGGGAGGGGTGGGCAAAAAAGGAGCTGTTACATGTTACACAAATGAGTGATTCTCTTCTGTATCATGTTAGGGGCAGTGCTCAAGGCATAGACAGCCACAGAGTCACAGAGGAGCTGGTAGTACCTAAAGAGGTACTATGATACCAGAGGTGTTCGAGGAACAAAAGGGAATTTGCTTTCTTGCCTCCTCCTTTTCTATTAACTCAGTAGACATTGTTTTGCTTGTACCATAACCAACAAATGCAGGCATTTGTGGTGGACCAGAAAATGGTCATGTCCTTATAGCTGTAAACAGATTGGCATGGACTTGCCTGCGTCTAGCCTTGCACTGCTCAGCCCAGTCCAGGCTGTCAACCCTGCTTCTGCACGGCTGCTTCTGCATGCTCTGGGCGCATTTTTGTGAATGTCTCCAATATGTTAAGGGCTGACAGTGACCTGAGGGCAGGTCCAGGTCTATAGACAGGCTTAACTTGACAACACTGTACTTTTGGACAAAAAATGTTCAGTCATCCATACCGTCCATGCTGAATGGTTCCCTGAGCAGAATTCCTTCAAATCGTGCATGGTATTTGTCTTGGAGACAGGTAGTGGAGAGCCCTTAGACAGAGCCAGGGTATGATAATACTCTTTCAGTGTGGACAATCAAAAATTCAGCCCTAGAATTCACTCCCTTGATGTGTCTGTTTTAGCAGTATAGATATGCATATTCTAGATATAGTTTTACAGTTGTACTTGCTGACAGTTAAATTAATATATAAGGCTGGAATTATACATCTGGCTCTCTCACTACCTCTCTTTTTGTTTTCAGGAGAGTAGTTGCTACTGAATACTCCTAATGGCAAACCTAGTAACCACTCTGAGCACATGCTGGCAGCATCAAATCCCTGTGGTATAAAATGAATGCACAGTGTGGGAATGCCCAGGAGGCTTAGATGTATGATAGCAACTACCTGGTTCATCACTGTCGAGCTTGGTATTTTTCCGAATATGCCCAGAAGGAGAATTGTAGGTGTCTCAGGAAGTTAGCATAAAAAATATGAGGTGTCCATGAACTTCAGGAGCCTCAGGTGTTTGGGTATGGGAAGGATACCAAACAGGCTATAACGCAAGACTTAGATCCTAAATTGCACACTAAATCCCTAAGATGATTTGGGATTGGTAATGAATTTAAAGATGGTAGCAGAACCAATATCAGACATAAAGGCATGCAAGTCTTATTACACAAATTTATCATTTTGCATTGAAGTGGAAAGTTTGGATTAAGGCAATCATATTGGTGAAATATTCTTATACTTCTGTACACTATTTGGCTTATCAGTATAACATCTATTGGAGGTAGTACTACAAAGTATTTTAAATGGCACATCATGTCTAATTTAGCATTTCAGTAGAATTTCACTTAGAAAAGTGTTGTTTGTATTTTATGTGTTTCTCAGTGATTTAAAAGAAAATAGAGGATTGTGGCTGCTAAAAATGGTGGAACTGTTACTGACAGGGCAGTTATGAGGTACCTTAAGGTATTTAATTAGATAAGCTCACTTCAACAAGTTTTAACACTTGACAATATCTAAAGACAAGGTCATAATTGTAGGCATAAATAGTTACCTGCTTTGATGTAATGAAAAATGAGTATGAGTTCCAAGCATGTTGAATCAACAGAGGAATATCAAGTCAGAGCAGCAGAACTATACTACCTGTGTATAACTATGACTAAGACTGTTACTGTAATGCTGTTACCAGTATCCACTCCGAAGACAAGATGACAAGTATTACAGGAAAATACGTGAAAACAAGAGAATAAAGGAGCTCAACTACTTTTTTTTTTTTTTTTTTTTTTTCACCCAATAATTTCACTATAATTGTGTCCTGGGTTAAGCTGAGACAGAGTTAACTTTCTTCATAATAGCTAGCAAGAGGCTGTGTTTTGGATTTGTGCTCAGAAGAAAGCTGATAAAAAGTGATGTTCATGCAGCTGACAAGGTCTTTCACATTCTCTGGCTGTCTGCAAACTGGAGAAGCTGGGAGGGAGCACAGCCCCAGTTACTAGCCCAGGATTTGATCTTAGATTTGGGATAGAGACCCAAAGTGGCCAATAATCTATTCCATAACATACACGTCATGCCCAGTATATGGGCAAGGACCCTCCTGAAGATTGTCCCTTTTGGTTCTGGATCTCTTTTGCTCCAGGTCATTTCGCTCCAGGTGGTTGCTCTCCCAAGGCCTTCCCTCCCCACCCCAGTCAGCTCTTGGTCTGGGACACTCGGACTGTTATCTCCGTTACATGAGTGCAGTTTCGGGACTCTCCCTGCTCCGGGATCGTTAGCCGGGAACAGGCTGAGCCTTGGTCATGGGGTGGGGGGGCAGTATCACTGTGTATCACTCATTTGTGTATTTGTATATAGTATTATTTTCAACATTATTATAGTTTAGTTATTAAATTGTTCTTATCTCAACCCATGAGTCATTTTTTCCCTTTACCCCTTTAATTCTCTCCCCTGTCCTGGGGCGGGGCGGGGGGAGGCGAATTGGGTGAGTGGGTGTGTGGGTTGGCCCCCAGCCAAGGGCAAACCCATCGCATATTGCCAGCTTGATCATGGCTCACAAAGATATACCGAGAAAACGTTTCTAATGGTAGATGACTCTTTAGAGAAAAGGTTCTGTGACATCGACAGGTTGGAAATGGAAGTAAGATGACATAAATAAACATAAAGTGGAGATTTTTTGACAGACAAGAGAATTAACCATGGAAACAGTTGCCCTAGAACATACTATGGATTTTTTTTCAAAGACTATTTCATGAACTGCAGCTTAAAACAATTATGAGCTTCATACAGAAATTGCCAGATAAGATGCTGCAGGATGTAATAGGCAACTAAGCTGACTAGATAATGCCAAAGATGCATTTTGACTGCAAAAGCTGTGCAAGTTTCTCTTGAAGTTCCACACTTGCATCTAGTGGTCAGTTTTTATGTATTTTGACTCAGTCAATGAAGGCGTAAATTTAAAAGGAAAAAAAACAACAACAGTAACTCCAAGCAGCTGAGGTACTCATACAGTACTCTCTTTATACTCCCTAAAGTGTCTGTCTCAGTTAATAGCTATGTGCCCCCAAACTGACACAGTTCATATACAGTTCATGAGTGGAATAAGCAATCTTAAAAAAAAAAAAAAATCCTACACTTTGAATATTTAGTTGAGCTTAATGCATATTTAAATGTCTTTTTCACATTTCACTGTAATAGCTTGTTTGCAGTGTCTTATAAATAAGCCATTAATACATTCTGTTTTTCAAAAGAGACCATGTAGGAACTCAGACCAAACTGAATTACAGTGATAAGATTTTTCCTAAAATGAACTATTTTTTTGAGCTATATTGGGAAAAATGTATGTTAAAGTCTCACATGGTTCAGAGAGGTTATAGACTAGTTTAGGTTAGGAGGAGGTGATGGGTGTTGTCTGCTCTGGCACCAAGTTGGTTAGTTTAGATCAACTTTCTGAGGACCATGATCGGTTGAGTTCTGAATATCTTTAGGGATGGATTCCATGCCATCTCTGGACAACCTTCCATGGTGTTTGAACACCATTATTAGAAAAGTTTTTTCGTAGTATCTGATCAGAGTTTTACATGTTGAAGTAGTTGGCTTCTCCACAGTCTCCTCCTTCTTCTCTCTTTTATACCAGAGACTGATCCAAGGATAGTTAATGTAGCTCCACCTGTCTGTGACCCCATTATCACAGGCCTACAATCATTTGTACCTCTTGCCAATCTGAGGGGTTAGAAGTGGTTGACCTTCCCATGGCTCACAACTGTTGAAACAGCACACACTTCATTCTCCCCCAGTATTTTTTCAAAAAGCCTTTCACTTGTATTTACAACAATGGTAAGTTGATTCAAAGCTATTGAAGTTGATAGTTTCTACCACTTGGTTCATGTTATTCCATGTGTTTCAATATCAAATTTTATTCAGAGTTTGTACTCAAGCATGAAAACTTCTGGCAGGTAGCTAAAAATCTTCTCTCTGAGCAGATAAGTGATTTTAGAATGTTGTAGATGTTTGGGGCACAGCCATCCTTTTAAGCTGTGCTTATCTGTATTGTGCATATGTGCATATGGATAGTGATATACTCTACAAGCTATTTTCTGAGGTTCAAACAGGAGTTCTCTATATACAGTGTAACAAATGCTTCTCAACCTTCTGACTATGATTTCATGGCTTTACACACATGGAGGCCAAGATTATGTTTCTTTCTGAAATGAAAATCAATGACAGGTATGCTTGGCATTTTTTCAGGAGAAAAGCAACACCTTGTTTGTTGGGTATAAATCCAAATGTAGATCTCCTTATATATCACCTCTCCAACTGATGGCCTCAGACCACATGACGATTGCTTCACTCTTTTCTTCAGTCAGCCACCATAGTCTGGATGCAATCATGGAAGCCTAGTTAGAAAGGAGAAAAGATCATAACATGAGATTTCCATAAATAAAACAAGGTATTGTTGCAACTTTCTTTCTCTCTCTGTGCTGTCTTTCTATGTGAAACAGGTGGCTGAAAGCCATTTGATAGTGCAGTAACAGTAAGACAAATATGTAGCAACAGATTCAATGCTGCAAACTTATGGTAATGTAAATGAATTGTTTTTCAACTTGTTTTCTGATAGTACAACAAGGTTTTCTACCTCAGGGTGTCTGGTGTCTTCTAGTAACCCTGGCTAAATCTTAATAAAGTTTTTTTGTCATTATCTTTTTACATTAAAGGAGGTTAATTCTCCAGGCCGTTCTCAGATACATGCACAGCTAAGTTTTACTGCAGACTAAATCCAAGGATATAGATAGTGCAGACCTTGAAAATGAACTTAAGGGATACCTCATTAGAGCAGTGGACAGAAACACTAATCATCTATGCCTCTGTCTTGTCCACAAGCTCTGAGTTCCAAGGAGACTATTGGCCTCGAGGGGATACTCAGCCATTGCGTTGGATTCATAGTAGATGAAGGGTTCCTTTTTCTCCACAGTCTAATAATACTGCTAATTCAAATTCATTAAAGCATTCAAGGATAAAGTGAAAATGCCCTATTTACCTACAGGTGTTGTATTCTGGTGTCTTTTACAGAACTGACATTAAAGGGTTGGGTCTGACGTCAAATTATGCAGCCATGCAGAATTTACTGTGCTCTGATCTATTTTTGTGGATATATATTTCATAAAGGTAAGGGAAATAGAATATTTGGAACTACATTATTGGAAACTTTTCTGAAGGGCTGATACCTGAGCAACTGCATATCTCCCACCCTGGAATAAGACTTGCATTGTTTGTGAATTCTCTGACTATGGTCTGATATTATGCAAATTTGATAGATTGAAAGAAATACGGAAGAAAAGCCACAGCCATACTGAAAGAAAACAGATATTCTTCTCTTACACAGTGCTCCATACTATGAAGCAGTAATCTTCTTAGCGTTTTTAAACACAGATTTTGTTTATGTTTTATTAATATTATTGTTATTTTGTTTCCTCTATTCTTATAACAAAAGATATTTGTAAGTTAATCAGCTGATAGTTCCAAGTGTCTGTTATCCCATTTTACTACTGCTCCAATTCTCTCTGAAGGCATATTCAAAGCATGTCACACTTCTGTCTTTTGCTATGACAATGCAATAAAAGTGAACAAAAGAGTAAGGTATGTTTGTTACATATTACTGAGTTTTGTACTATTTTTAAACAAAAATAAATTGAAAAATGAAATGACACTTATATATCATAAAAATTTAAAGATATTAATTTTCAAGGTCTGATTGTTAATAACCTACTAAACATTTGCTAAGATACATAGTAGTCTTGCTAGGAACTTAGTAGTTATGATACCTTACTTTCTGTTATTAGCAAAAATAGTTATACAGTTAGAAAAGTATATTTGTTCCAGATATTTGTGCACTTAAGGGCAAAAGTCAGCTTGAAATTGTATTTTGGTATTTTATCTACCTATGTGAGTTGCACAGACAGCAATTTAAAGGTTAACAAACCACATAGGGCAGTTAGAAACCAATGGTCCATAAAAGCTTTAATATATTATACATACAACCATATTGTTCCTCCTAATACATTTATTTTTTGTTCTCTCAAGTGAGATATTTCTGCATGAAGCACAATCTAAATCAGATGTGTATACACATATTTGAAAACAGACATTTTCAAGTGATTAAATAGAGGCAAGGTAGCTAGATGTTAAAAATATGCAGATGTGGATTCAGAAGCAACCAAAAAAGGAATGTATATATATATATCACAGAAAACCTTTTCTATTTGTGTTCTCGCTTTCTCTCTTAAGAACCAAATATCCAACAACAAGCTGTGTGAGCAATATGTCCTAAAACAAGGATATCTGACTGAATGCCAAGAAAGGATAAGACTGCACTACAAATAGCTGATGACATCTGTAAACAGTTTACCTACAGGTTTATAAAATCCTTGAATGCATGTTTCTCAGTGTTTGCTTCAAAATCTACTTGGCCTTCAGGGTCGAGAGAATAGCATCAATGGGAATTTTAGGACTTTTAAAAGAGCAGTTCCAGCATACTAAAGAAGACTTAATAAATCTTATTTCAAAGAAAGAAAAAGCCTTGTTTTTAGTTACAATGAAATCCTGATAGAAATTTGGAAGAAGACCTGTTTTGATACAAAACCATCCTGACCCTGGGAAGTTTTGAATGATCACAGAGTTTTTAGTTATGCCAATTAAACAAATGCAATTTAAAATACTTAACAAATTCTATGTTATGCCTATCAGTACATGTGAGTTTACATGAGGTGATATAAATTGAAGTTAATGCTCAGAATAAACAAGTTGTCTGACAATAGAAAGGATTTAAAACTTCTTGAGGAAAAAATTCCAATTACAACTGAAATGACAAAAGCAGACAAGTATGAGAAGCTTGTAAGTCAAGATACGTGTATCCTTAGACAATCAAGATTTAAGAGACTTCTTGTAGAGCTATCAAAGTAGATAGTTAATAATATAACCGAAAAATCACCATATATAAAGGAAGAAGAAAGAAATACAATTAAGTACTTCACAACAGTTCTCTAACACAAAAAATTCTACATGTTGAATAGAAAGGTATTGCACATTTTAGCAACAAACAATTGCTTCTAAGACTTAAGCCAACACAGAGGTGGAAAAACTAAAAATGACTTTAAGAATCCAGAAAATTAAAGTTCGTATCTTGAGAAAATTTACTATGGAACACTGATCAAATAGGGGGAAAATACTAAAAATAACACTGGAATAGGAGATTCTGAGATGCCTACAAGAATGCTGGGAGATTTCTAGTGCTTTGTAGCATCACATATAAATTTACATTTTCAAAACCTTCTAATTTGCACCTGCAAGACTGACAAGCACACAGGTTCATCTTGGTATTCAGATTTGTGTGATGACTGCTTAGCCTAAGCATGAGTCACTGCAGATTGGGCTAAACAACAAAACTCTCACGTTGACAAAAATCCTAATATCCAGTGGAGGAGCTGGGAAATTAAAACTCACTCATAGGTGAGTTACATCGTACATATACAGAAACACAGGTATTCCTAAGTATTTAATGGGTAATGACACAAATAAGGGTCCATTTTGATGTCCCATTATTTTTTCAATTATTATTATTGTAGTACTTTCTATGCAAATATAAGAATTTCAACTGCAATTTAGGTAGCAAGATTTAAAGATTTTTATAATGGCTTGATTTTTTCAATGGCTTGATTTTTTCTTTATTTTATTTTCCTAAGGGAAACATGGCATAATGTGGCCAAGTATCCACAGCTGTTTTGAAAGAAAGACAGAGGCTATTTCGTTATTACCAGAAATGTTTATGGGTGAACTGTTTAAGTAGTTTTAATATTGCAAAGACTTTACCTACTATATAAATTTCTACAATGCCTTTGTTGTATAGCAGTATAACTGAACCATGGAATGGGGGAGAAGTGATCAATCTAAAAAGGACTATGCAGCTTATGGGAAATGTTTGTTTTATCATGTCAGGTAAGAAAATAAAGAGGACTCTTTGTCAAAAAAAACCAAAATGGATTTAATTTGCTTTCATCTGTGAGTAAAGAGAGTGAGCTATTTGAAAATGAATTGGCCTGTTTTGTTTTTTCTTGTTTCTTTCATCTTTCAAACACTCCTATTTCATTCCAGCTGAGTTATAAGCGGCTTTTTGCTGGTTAGTTTAGAAGCAAAAGAAACAGGTGGTCTAATTGTATTTAAGAAAATTAATATCCAGACAATTAAGCTTTTCCAGATTGTTATTCAGCTGAAGACTATGGTGGCTGCTCTGCTGTTGTATTTTCTTCTTCCTCTGTCAGTAAAGCTGTTGAAAGCACTGAAGGGTGAGGAAAAGAAAAATAATCTTGGATAACAGTTCAACTTTGAAGACTAATTTCATCATAATTGATAGTACTGTGCAGACAAGTACTCTGATAGGAACTCATTGCAGAGGAAAATAATATGAAAGAAATATTTATATTAGATAGCTGTGTCTGTATGGCACATTCTTTTTTGTAAGCCAGTAGCACTTCTGAACTCACCTAGGTTACGTTTGTGTTTGAAGTAAAGTATCTTTGAGACCTTTGCTGGCTATAAAACTAGAGAAGTTTATACATACATCTGTGTAAACACGTGCATACTCTGTATGCATACATGATAAATAAGGCTTATCCTCCAACCTCATAAACTAAATAACCTCCATGAAAATCTGAAAAAAATAAAAAATCACATCTGCAAAACATTTAAGATCCTTGTGTTGAAGGAATAATGTGTCATGTATTACTGAATTTATTGGAATTGAATCTATTGGATTTTTCTCTCTTTTCTACATATAATTTCATGTATTACCCAAAGAGAAAAAGACTATTGATGGAAATAACTGGAAAGGATGCCATGCAGAGGGACCTTGACAGGCTTGAGAGGTGGGCTCATGCCAAACTCATGAAGTTCAACAAAACCAAGTGCAAGGTCCTGCACATGGGTTGAGGCAATCCCAAGCACAAATACAGGCGGGGGAGAGAATGGCTTGAGTGCAGCCCTGAGAAGATGGATTTGAGGGTGCTGGTAGATTAAAAACTGAACATGAGCTGGCAATGTATGCTTGCAGCCCAGAAGGCCAACCAGATCCTGGTCTGCATCAAAAAAAGAGTGACCAGCAGGTCGAAGGAGGTGATTCTCCCCCTCTACTCTGCTCTTGTGAGACCCCACCTGGAGTACTAGGTCCAGCTCTGGAGTCCTCAGTGCAGGAAGGACATAGACCTGTTAGAGTGAGTCCAGAGGCAGACCAGGAAGATGATCAGAGGGATGGAACACTTCCCCCATGAGGACAGGCTGAGAGAGTTGGGGTTGTTTAGTCTGGAGAATAGAAGGCTCCAGGGGGACCTTACAGCAGCCTTCCAGTATCTGAAGGGGGTCTACAGGAGAGATGGGGAGGAACTTTTTACATGGGAATGCAGTGATAGGATGAGGGGTAATGGATTTGAACTGTGAGACAGAAGATTTAGACTAGATATTAGGATGATATTTTTTACTGTGAGGGTGGTGAGGCCCAGGGAAGTTGTGGATGCCCCATCCCTGGAGGTGTTCAAGGCCAGGCTGGATGAGGCTTTGAGCAACCTGGTCTAGTGGAAGGAGTCCCCGACCATAGCAGGGGGATTGGAACTAGATGATCTTTAAGATCCCTTCCAACCCAAACCATTCTATGATTCTATAGTTTGGTTTTTGCCAACATTGAAAATCATCAATGATGCTCCAAAACCCCTCCACTATCATGAAAACCCTGAAGTCAGTGAACAGTTTTCCTGCCTCTGCTAGTGTCATGCTAAGCATGACTCTTGGTTTTACATTCAGAGAAGCTGTGCAGAAATCCTCAGTCTTATCCTTGCTTGATTTATTTACTTCTGAGCAAGCTAAACTCTTTGTGCCATATTGGTGTTGTTCAATTTTCTTAGGATTTCATATAAACCTATTCATAATTTAATAGAATAATAAAGCATATTGAAAAAAATTGCAAAAGGAGGATTCTAGAAAAACATCTCTAGGTAGTCAGTCATGCAAGTAAATTGCTAGATCCGATACAATTCTTCTGTGTGGAAGTTGTTAAAAATCCTAGGGGTGAGTCAGTTGATATTTTTCTGTTCAGAACAAGGTTTCTTGAGGATGAATGACACATAATGTCTCAGAAGTACTGTTAAGTGGCTAATTTTTAGAAAAGAGAACACTGCACGTTACAATCAACTTTTATACAGAAGTATAGTAAAAAGAAATTCCATTGTTAGTTGCTCCAGTTTTCATTAGTTTGCAATTAGTAATTACCTATTAATAGCAGAGACTCAAACTATATTATTTCTCTTCCTTTTTTAAAAAAATCACAGAATTAGTGCAAGTTACAAGCCGTGCTTACCTTCCAGCATCAGGCAGATGTGAAATAATATGAACAGAAAGTGTGCTGCAAATGTGGAACTACTTTGCAAGTGAGATTCAGAGAAGGTGAGGAGAACTAAGCACACTGGACTCTGTTTCTGTTGTTGTTGATTTTAACTCATGTAAAATAAAAGATATACAGAGACAGCAAGAAAGCAAACTTTTTACTTTCTGCTTGAAATTTCACAATCACATTTTTGTTTCATATTTTAAAGATAAACTATACTCGAAATCTGTCATGATTAATACGTATTGGGTTTTTTTCACATATACTGAGTGCATTACTGCAAAACTAGATATGACCACTACTCCTGTCTTGGAAAATTTACACTTTAACTCTCCATAAAACCCCACAAGGAGAAAGAAATAGACAAAAAATGTTGCAGCTACATAGCTTATACTGTTGGATAGTTTATGACTTAGAATCAGTCTGTTGAAGAAGCTAGCCTGTAATTGCAGGAATTGAGACCCCGTATTAGTATGTTCATTTCAGTCCTTTATTCTTTTTGGTGTACTTTGGTCAATAGCACGAAATGTCTTCCTGTTCTTCAGGTTCGTCCTACAGCCTTCTGATCTTTGCCACGTAGACAGCAGTCAGAAACAAGAAGGGTATAGCATTAGCCATACAGTGATGAGGTAGGTAAACTTCCTGTCACCGCATACCTCATCGTTGACTTTTGTATTTAGTATTCTGAAAGAGAGGATTTAACAATTACCTTTTGGGGACAGCTTAAAATATTACATGGAGGGTTTTACATGGAATAAGTAAATATAAGGAGAAATAGAAAAGTTCTGACTGAACTCATTTTATTTTGAGAAAAAATAATTTCTACATTCTTCTCCCAAGTTATTTAGTAGAAATCTTGAAATATTTTTCTTCAGTAGCTCAATTTTAAGACAAATCTATTTCGGATTTTTGGTTTTTATGACTGAAAAACATGAGGAAACGGACTATATTGTTAAACCAAACAGTGTAATTGCTTTCTTCTTTTGTCATTTTCTACAAATACAGCTGAAGCTACCTTCTGGAAAAGTATACTGTAAAATAGGAAAATATGGAAAAAAATAAATACAAGACAAATATTAGCTCATTTTCCTAGCACTTTTCACAGTAATATGACCCCCTAGGCTGATTGTTTCAAAAGCAAAAAAAAAATTCACTTAATTTATGAGAGTAAACAGGAGATGTCATTATAGTCAAAGTCAAGAGAATGGACTGATTTAAACTTTCCTGAAATACAAGGTGTATGCAATAATATGAAAAGATAGATAAACCAACAGGTTTGACTTACATAGGGGGGAGCGGAGTGGGATGTGTATTGTATGACAGGTTTTCATTATTATTCTATCCCAGTGAACAGAAATCTCTTTTAGTCCTTGATTATATTCCCAATATTATTATTTCCATGGCTTCAGACCTAGACAACACCATTTATGTTCTGCAGATCCTACCTGCACAGAAATCAAGAAAGTTGTCATTGTTTTAAAGTCTTTTAATATGTGTGCATTACACAGTGAAGAAAATGTAGTCTGGATATCTCCATAAGGATCTCAGGAATTTTTTTTTTCTAATGGCAGTGGACCCTTGAGATAAGTGGTAGTGGTGATTCTTTTTCTTAGTTTGTATACAATTATGCTTGAAGGACTGTTTTTATACTTTTAGAATATGATGTTTATTATCTCTTATATTAAATACATCTGAGAGAGATTTAGTTTAGACAGAATGACATGCATATGGAATGAAGAAGGTGGTAGAGTTGTTGTTATGAGGAAATGCAAAGAAAAAGCTTTGTGAGAAGGAGAAAAGAGCTTGGAGGATGATGGTCTTCTTCAAGATGTCCAGAGAGAATGCAAGGGAACAAAAGCTGAGAGAGCCGGGTGCGGGTTGGGAGAGGAAAAAAAAAAGAAAGAAAAAAAAAACAAAAAAGAGGGGTAGAAATGACAGAATTAAAGACAGCTGGTCAGACCAGCTAGTTGCAATGTGACAGAATTAAATTTTATGTTTTGTTCCTTTTTTATTTCCTTCAAAATAATCAGTTTTCCTTTACAGATGTCTTCATAAATATCCCACTATTGCTTCCTCTGTCTTTCTTTTACCTTTAGGTCAAAATCTTTATCATTTTGAGAGCAAAGAGAATTGAGCCATGCACCATAATCTTCCTGCTTAGATGACATGCTCCTGGAAATTTAAGTACTTTGGGGTTTTGTTTTGGACTTTTCACTGATTACTAATATTGAAAACATATTCTGATTTAGTAATAAGTATTACCCTAAAAGTTTACTCATCAAGGACAAGAAACGCATTTTTCCCCCTTTCATTCTTTGTAAGCTTCAGTATTTTTCCATGGTTTTATTTGCATTTCTCAGTTATTTATGTAATGATTCAATGCTATACCCAAATCAATTGTTAGCTTTTCCTAGAAAAAAAATTCTGTTTTCTTTTTTTTTTTTCCTCATTTGAAAGGAGGAAGAAAACATTGACAGAGATTAAACAGATAATTTTAAAATAATGGATATTTTATATACCATTGTCATGGATGAAAAATCTCATGTGATTATGATTTAGCAACAATTGAAGTTTTATTAATGGTGTGAGGTAAATCAAAGTTTAAATTTTAACAGCCCTCAATCATTAACCATTTTAAAATAATAAGGTGATTCCCTAGAATAAGTTATGATTAAAATAGGAACTTAATTACAGATGCAAGAATGACAAGATTCACACTAGCTTACCGCAAGGTATCCTAAGTATATATGTATAAACACAAAACACACAAACGCTGCAGAAATACTTGGATCCAGTGGAACACATAAGCAGGAAAACTAGCCTATAGTTACAAGTCCTCTCTTCTTTCTCTATACAGATAGAGAGATAGATACAGAGGAGATTAATCTATAGTTAAAAGTTCCCTCTTCCTTCTCCAGTTTAGACTAAATACTCACAGTGCATGGGCATTCCTCAACAGGCGATAATTGAGCCTTGAGAAGCAGAACCTTGTCCTCGCCTTTCGTTGACTTCGCCAGCAGATGGTCCTTAGACCTCTTTGGTCCCAATAGGAGGCCCAGCCAAGGGGAAGTGCTGGAAACAGCCTGCTGCAATCCAGGAGAGCTCAGAGGGTCTCCCTTAGGGTCGGTGTTGATAGGATCTGAGATAATTGATTTTTGTCAGGTATTTTTCCATTTTGGTCTGCCTTGGATAATGTAGTATTATGGTGCGTTACACTAGGTACGAAAGTGTATCACCCACCTTCAGGCACCAACCCAGGTAGTGGCATACTAGGTTGTTGGGAAGTGATTGACAGTTAGTGTTGTTTAAAGTGAGAGCCAGGTACATGGCAGGGGGTGCCTCAATGCTTGGGGTCACTGCCGTAATGGAAAACAGGAGCCAGGTATGCCAAGGAGGCACCTTCATGCTCGAGTTCACCACTTTCACAAGCCATTCCTGACTCACCCTAGGTTGGTATATGACCCAGGAGGGGAAGAATCACACCAAGCACCAAGGGACTCAGGACCGGGGTAGAGGTTGAATCACCACAGCGCTCACACCTGTTGTTGTCTGCAGTAAAATTTTTACTTTATCCACCAGTGTCATTGCGTTCTCCAGTCTATATTGATCAGAAACTACAGGCAGCATGACAGTGAAATGTTTCAGGTTTTGTGTTTGCATGTCACTTTTGTAATTCAGCATTTGTAAATTCACATGCAATAATTTTAGAATTAGGATCAGGAGTGCCCTCCTTAAGCTACATGGATCAATTAGCCTCAATGACAACCTTGGAGGGACTGTTAAATGTCAGAGAAATCTGTTAGCAGCAGCTGAGTTGATCCACAGGACTCCTCTGCTTTACCAGCATCTTAATCCCCTGTGCAAAGTCTTTTTCTGGGTTTGTGTGGGAGACCAGTATTTAGCATTCAGTAAGTAGGCAAGGCTGTTCTCCCACAGTGATGACCTCCCTGACCTACTAGAGCATACCAAAAATTACACTGATCCATTAGAAAGATTAAGACAAAGACAATAATAGCTCCTGTGATTTATCTTCCTGTTTTTATGAAAAGTTCACAAGTTTGCCAAAAATGATAGACAGGAATAGATAATCTCTGTTTTTTATCACCCAGATCAAACAGACTTAATGTTACCAATGAAAAGACAAATGCCGTGCTTCTATTCGTTGAGGCTGAACAAATAATAAATCTCTTTATTTTTTTCCCATAGGAACCATCAAGTTGAGGACCAGGGTAATAATTCAAGTGACATTTGGCAAGGTGAAACGAGTAGACAATTATTATTACTAATCTACATTTGTTTCAATATTTGACACAGCCAAGGTCAGAGATCATTGACCATTTCCTCTACAGAACTATTCAGCATTCACACAAGGTACATGCCATTTAGTGAAATCTCTAGTCACACAAGGGATTTTGTAGGTGATATTAACAACAAACATAGATGAAACTTTACTGGTTTTATGCTGGGAATTTATCCATCCTTTTCTTCTGCCAAATCAGTAGAGTCTGATTATAGAATTAACTGCTGCAATTTCCACACATTTTGGGAAGGTCACGTTTGGGTTGTTAGAAGTAGGAAAGCTGTGCAAATAATGTACCAATAAAAGGTGAAATGGCAAAGTTGTGTTTTATCCTCAGTTAGCAAAGACGTTAAAAAAATATTGAAGAAAAGTTTCCTGTTTGTGGGGTTTTTTTTTTGTTTTAAGTTGCTGCAGTTTAAATTTGTAAGCAATTGAAGCTCATTGGGGTACATCACACTACATTATAGAAAGACAGAGGAAGAAAAGTTAATATTTACCTTGCAGTTCCATGTAGTCTCAATATGATTCTTCCCAGGAATATATGGAACAAGGAAATATTGTTTTGTGGTAATTTTCTGATTATTAGATAGAAATAATCTTGTAAGTTCTGTCCAAGAAAAATGTGTGAATTATTTCAAATGTACTAGTCTATAGTTATTCAACGAAACAATTTGTTTGGGTATATTTCTCTGCTGTGCTTTGAATATTATCAAATGGGAGACTCCACAATCTCTCTGGGCAACTTGTTCCAGTGTTTGACCAGTCTCACAGTGAGAAGAAGTGTTTTGTTTTGTGCTTAGGTTGGATTTCACATGTGTTAATTTGTGCCCATTGACACTTGTTCTGTCAGTGGTCAGAGAAGACTCCCTCATCTTTATTCCTTCTAATCAGGTATTTATACACATTGGTAAGATCCACCCTGAGACTTGTCCAGGTCAAACCATTCCTCCTCTCAACCTTTCCTCATATGAAAGGTGGTCCAGTCCCTTGTCATCTTTGTTGGCCTTTGCTGGACTCACTCAACTAAGTCCATGTCTTTCTTGTACTGGGGAGTCTGGAACAGAACCCAGCACTCCTGATGTGTCTCACCAGCACTGAGGAGAAGAGGAAGGAACACCGTTCTTGACCTGCTGGCAATGCCCTTCCTAATGGAGCCCAGGATGCTGTTGGATGTCTTTGTGGCAGGGGAACGTTGCTGACTCATGCTCAACTTGTCACCAGGATCCTCAGTTCCTTCTCTGCAAAACTGCTTTTCAGCTGCTTGGCCCCCAGCATGCACTGATACCTGGGGTTACTCCTCTGTAGATGCAGGACTTTGCCCTTCCCTTTATTGAACTTCAGGAGGTTCCCCTCTGCCCATTTTTCCAGCCTGTCCAGGTCTCTCTGAATGTCAGCACACCTGTTTTCCATGGCTTAGGCCCAGACTGATCAAGACCTGTAGTCCTGACAGGGTGATTAAGACAGACCTGTGCCTGAATTCTCTCTTTACAGCTTGGTATTGGAGAACTACTTTAAGAAATAGTAGGAAAATCAAGGGAAATACCTTATATCTTAGTTATTAGTGAGAAGACCACAAAAGAAAGGCATGCACTAGCATTTTAAATATTCTCTAGAGAACATTCTAAATATTATTTTTGTAAAAGACAAAAAGTAGCATTAAAATCTGTTTCATGTGCAGATTTCACTGTAGTGGTGTTTCTTCTTTGCCAAGAAAAAAATCAAAACCAAAACCAAAAACCAGCTGTAAGTTGCAGAGACCCAGCTTACCAGGCACTTGCATTTGTTCTTGCACAAAAGTGGATGTAGTTGCACATCATAACTTTAGGCAACCATGTTTTGAAATATTACCCTTTTGAATTATCTTGTCCCAGTTCACCCATTTTTTGGAATATGGATAATGGGATGTGAATAATTTCATGAAGCATTCTGAGAGGACTAAGTCAAGGGAAACAAAAAAACCTCTGAGTAACATTGTCATCTTTACCCAGTTATTCTCTACTGAGTTCATAAAAGTGCTCTCTTGTGCATCAGTGAGCTTGTTTGTTTGAGGAAGAAGCAATAAGAAATAGTAAGAATGCCAGATTCTGAATATTGGTTTAAAGAGAAAATACAGCGATCAAAATACTAATGAATTCTCTGATTATTCCACTGTGTGCTTTTTATTTGTTTAATCTTACACAGCCAAGAAAATCGACCAAAATGGCAACCCAAAGCTGCTTTCATATAAACTAGACCTCCTGAATAACACTTCATTTATAAATTTGCACTCACAATACCATAAATAACATGAACACACACTGTACATTACACAGAAATAGTTTGCAACCTCTTATGTCCCTTACTACATCATACAGAAATAAAACCTCACTGTAGACAACTCAAGTAAAACTTTTAGCATTCAAAGGTCAGACTGATTTCTCACTTCTGTGGGCAAAATATTTCTGAATTATTTTATACTATAGAAATAATGTGTTTTTATTTTATTATGGCAGTACTTTAAAATCAGATAGAGGGACCAGCAGAGGAACAGACTTGATACCAGACCTATTTGTTATAAATCAGAGGAATTGCATGTAAATCAAGAGACTGAACACAAATAAAAAAATCATGTGGTACATTTTAACAGGAAAATAAGCAGCAATCTCTGCTGAAATTAGACTCTACAAAATGAATAATTTCAAGAATATTACATTTTTCTGATGTTGAAAGTACATTTCTAATACACATAAGCCATTAGGAAAGCACTGGTTCCAAGCAAGTATTAATTTCTGATTTGAACTCGACCACACTGAGTGGGCAATTTATATGCTAAGAAAAGTAAATACGCTCAATACCTCTTTTAAAACTATACATCAGAATATACTATCTATGGAAAAATGAAAAACACTTTCAGTAACAGTTACAAGCATGAAATAACGTGTAGTTACTGCAATTTTTAAAATTAGGAGTATCATCTTGGTTATTTTCACAGTTGATAGAGTTCAATATTGGTTTTTTTTAAACAACACAATCCTGTCTGAAGAATTTGAATATGGCAATTCAAGGTAGACAGCCTTATTCAATGATAAACAGCATGTTCATTTTCTGTTCCTTAATGAGTAGTTTCAGAATCATTATGTTATTCAATTCCCAAATGTACAAATTTCTGTGGAATATCACAGTATCTCTAATTATGATTCAGCAGCCTTATATAGCTGAGTATGTTCTCCCAGCATTTACACAATCAAACATGTGACTCTTGCTGATGCTAGTGTAAAAATCAATGGATGATTGTCCTGGGTCCAGCTGGGATAGGGTTAATTCTTCACAGAAGCTGGGAGTTGGGCATAGCCGGATATTCGATACCATGCTGAAGTCATGCCCGGGATATAAGGGGAAGCTAGCCGGGAGAGGGGTCTCTTTTGTGAAGCTCGTGGTGGTGAGATTTTCATTGTATCAGTGTTTCCATTGTACTCTATATCTTGTCTTATTGTTATATTCTCCTTTCTTTTGCTTTCCTCGTGTGGTATTATTAAAAATCCGTCATCTCAACTCAGGAGGTTCCACTTTTCTTATCCTTCCCCATCTTCTCCGGAGGAGAGTGGGGGGGGGGGGGGGGGGGGGGGGTCCACGTGGTGGTGGTGGTGGTCCTGACACCAAGACAATGATTAATACTATGGAAATGCCAAAAACAGGCTGAGAAGATTGAGAATGGATTGCTGACAGCAGGGAATACTCCAGGAAGATAAAAAAGTGAAAAATGAACAAAAATAGCTGTTATTCTTGATGAACTTTATTGACTATCAGAAAAGAAGGTTGACTCTGACTAAGGAAAAAGAGACAATCTTCAATGTGTCATAGAAAAATAACTGCTGTAAGAAAAAAGCTTTTCGAAACGCAAGAAACAAACTTACTTATATAGTATTCATCAGGAATAAGTGTAGCGATAGGTCAGAGGAGAAAGTACAATTTTTAGGTAAGAAAATAACATTTAAATTGTCTCTTCACGTGTAGCAAAGTTGCAGCTTTTATACATTTTTATAGAAATGCTCACTTCTAAGACACATGTATTTTAAAAATGTCTACATATTAATAAAAGTATTTGGGTGTTATTTTACTATCCATAATGCATCTATAAATTGTTTCTGGAAAACTTGTTAGTTTTGGTTTTGGTTTTTGTTTTTTTTTCACTTGTACTTGAACTTCCTTGGGTTTACATATTCTCCTCAAAATCACTTTGACTTTGTGAAAGCAGAAAAAAATCATGTAGAGATATCAAAAAAATAAGTCAGTGCTTTTCATTCTTTCATATCTGAGTAAAGCATTTCTTATACTTTCGAATAATTAAATACCAGCTCTCAAAGGTCATCCTGGAACACTTCTTTAAGTGCCGGAAATTCTTATAGCCTGACTCAAGTAAACTTGCAAGAGCTGAATATTTATGCTGAAGTCTAAATGATAATCAAAAGATATCAATATCGGCCACATAAACCAGTTTTGCACAGCAAACCTGATAAAGTATCCTTATAATTTTTCCATAAGTAATTACTGATACCTTTCTAGAGAAGACTCCAAATGTTTTACAGCAACCTGTGTCAATTGCTAGTGATAGGAATAAAAAGACAGTCCAGAGGGAAGCCCCAAAACTCTGTGCTGGATCCTTATACTTCTTCACAGCTTTCTTCCTGATTACTTGGAGAATTTCAGGGCTTCTTTCACAACCAGCATGGCTTGCCAACTTCTTGAGGTGAATATCTACTGTACAGAGTTGGCTTTCTTCTAAACACACTGTCAGTAGTGAAGAGAAACCTGTGGAAATGGTGGAAGTTACAGGTCACTTGTGAAAAGGAGCTAAACTTCCTTATGAAATATAGATATTTAAAACAGAAGAAAACCTTGGCCAAAATCAAGTCCTGTAGAAGGACTAGAAGTGTGAGCCCTGTATTCTGCACAAATTTTCTTAGAGGATGGATGCAGATACCAACAGTTTGGTAGTCTCCAAGGCAGTTACACATGCCAAAAAGGATGAAACCATACCAGACACAATGGAGAAGATGGCACCAGCATCAGTCAGAGAGGCATGTGGTCTATTATGACCTCATGAGGAAAAAATACAGAGCTTTTAAGGTAAAGTAGGGGCTGGAAGCAACTTTGAGCAGATAAGGTCTTTTATTCCTCATGTTCAGGAAAGCTATTCTTTATGTACTTCCTTTAAAGGAAAACATCACATTAGAGCAACTGACCTCATCTACCTGTAATTTTGCAAACCACTTGACACTGTCCCACAAGAAATCTTTGTCTCTAAATTGGAGAGACATAGATTTGAAAGATGGACCACTCGGTGGATAAGGAACTGGCTGGATGGTTGCACTCAGAGTTGTGGCCAATGGCTTGATGTCCAAGTGGAGACTGGTGACAAGTGGTGTACATCTGGTCTAGTGGGAGGTGTCCCTGGCCATGGCAGGGGGGTTGCAACTAGATAATCAGTAAGGTCCCTTCCAGCCCAAACCTTTCTATGATTCTATGACACAATTCTATGAAAAAATCTGATTGAACACACAACAGTAATAAATATAAAGAAATTATATCTTTGATCAAACAGTTATACTACTTTTATTTTTTCTTCACTGCAAATATTGCACAGCAATAACTTCTTCATATAGCATATCTGTAATGCATAGTTTTCACTGCAGTACCTTGAATTTGAACAGAGGCCTTTAATTTAATATTCTCCACTTGAAATATAACTGAATTTGTTAATGGAACTGCCTTTCCCTCATTAAGAACCTTAAGAAACACTTCTGTTTAACAAAGAAAATGTGTAATTGTATAGTTCCCTCTTCACATTGTAGTCACAGATATCTCTGTTTGAAATGAGCTAGAGTGGCCAAGACACCTCCACTCACTCTAGTGTCATGTTCTTCATAAACAGAGACCATCTGACTACTTTTGCAGCTAAGGAGGAATGACCTCTTCCATTTAGAGATGGTTCATTTGCAAAAGTGGTAGGCATTCTTCGGTTCAGCTCCCTGACATCGGGTGTTGAATTAAGCAGATGATTTAAAAAGTGTTAGCAGCTGAGGTCAAAATGTCTGTTCATTATATGAACTGCCATGGTATGCATTTGGTGCCTAGAAGTGTCACAGGAGCAGTTGTAATAACTTATTTCTCTGGTAGCACTTCCAACAAATACTGTTGGGAAATGATGTTAAGCCTCATAGAAAGAAAGGAAATAAAGACAATAGTAAAGACACATACTTCATGAAATATATCTGCTAAATCAATTGAATTTTGTTATAAAAATGTAAAACCATAGTAACCATTCTGAGTGTGATTTGTTTAATATAATGCAATATTACTCCAAGCAGAAGACCCTTCAGTCATGTTTGTTCATTTCCCTCTACAAGTTAACTCCAAAGCCCGATGCCTTATTTCTCTTTTGGGGATTTTTGTTCAGTTAACTACATACTTGATAAAACCTGTTTTCTTCATGTTGCAGTCATTTAATGAATCTTTATGGCTACAACTCATTAGCTGACATAGGTGAACCAAGTTTAAATTTGTATTGTATTCTGAACAGACAATATGAAAAGTAATATTAATCCAGGAATTGGACATATTATTTAATTCAATTTTCTTTCATAGTACCTGAACTGTGGTTGCAGTGCACCACTTTTTTTTTTTTTCATTTCATTGCATATATCTCAGTTTACTCTCTAAATTTCAAAATTTCCATTAGAAGTACAGAAATTAAAAGAGGCAAGTAGCCACGCAGTAATTTGAACTGTATTTTAAGCTAAATTCAAAAAAAGCCAAACCAACAGAAAAAACCTACCCCACCCAGTCATGTTTCCCTACTTCTGTTGTTCTTTTCTTAAACAGTTCTGAAATCGTTTTATGAAGGAGATCAATATAATTTTCTCTTCTCTTTCTTTGAAAAGGGCTCTGTGGAAACTTCAGGTGCCACAGACTCTCTTGACGTTTTTGACTGCTTAAGACAATTATCCAAAGATTCTTATTCTGAGGCATGTTCCCTAAATATGTCTCTTGCTGACAACCCCGTTTATTTCTCCAAATCCTGATTATATTGTGTCTCCAAAAAGCATTATTGAAATTCCTTGAACTATTCTCTTCCCTATACGTGTTTTCCAGGTTACCATTTGTTCTCCTAGTCCTTTAACGTTCCTCATACCAGCAGTAAAGAGTGAAGGTGAAGAATGATGTCTGAATTAATGGCAACTTGAAGACTATTCCTTAAGAATGCTGTGAAAGAGACTTGGTCAAAGCATGAAATACAGGACCTAGCAGATGGATTTAAGTGACAGGCTCCAACTTTTATGGAGACTGATGGTTTCCCTAGCCATTCGTATAACTGAATGGTCTTTTGTGGAAAAACTGTTAAAAATGAAAATGTAATCTTCAGACATTTTCTTAATTGGGCCATGCAGTCCAGAAAGTTGCTAAGATTCTCTGAACACAGGGAATAAGTTGAAAGGAGTGTCAGATTAATTTAGGACTATGACTCCTTATTACTCCATTTTACACAAGGTCTGTTTACACTCATTTTTTCTGAAAATCCAAATGCAAAATCTTACTGAACAATATTCCTCTGTTGTTTCATTTAGACAGGTCTGTAATCAATTTTACATGGTTATTTAAGATAACATTATCAATTACAAAATTTTGATGTCTCTGTGTTCGTTCTTTTTTGTCTATATGAAAAGCGACTTCTATGCCTTTGAAATACTAGTAGGACAAAATAATGCCTTAAAAAAAAGAAAAGTACATCTCTTTGATAGGCAGGAAGGGAGACAAGGAGTGCAGAAAAATCTGCCTCCATATGTTACTCTGAGAGTGACAAGATCCTGTCATGTCTTCACATTTGTTTCCACTTCATTCAAAGACAGTGTGAACTTATCTGCTGAATGGTGCGAGTTAGCAATACCAAACCATTGGTAATGGCCAGCAGAAACAATTATGGCTACCAGGAACCCAAATACTGGCAGCTGCAATGTTCTTTACAATACACTACAATTTAATTAAACATCTGTTTGCATTTATTCATAAACAAAAGGACTATTAGTGTGTCTTGAGAAAATTAAATAGGAATACAGGGATGAAAAGAAATTCCACACCACCCTCATATTAAAAATACGTGCAAATTGACCCTGTTTAAACCAACTTTTGTCTCCCTAAAAACATTATGTCAATTTTTACCACTGGCTCATAGAATCATAGAATCAATCATAGAATCATAGAATGATTTGGGTTGGAAAGGACCTTAAAGATCACC
>NW_010115619.1:34852-39414 GCF_000699245.1 Pterocles gutturalis
CTCACCACCCTCACAGTGAAAAATTTCTTCCTAATGTCTAGTCTAAATCTACCCTCTTTCAGCTTATACCCGTTACCCCTTGTCCTATCCCTACACTCCCTGATAACGAGTGCCTCCCCATCTCTCCTGTAGGCCCCCTTCAGGTACTGGAAGGCTGCTATTAAGTCTTCTCTTCTCCAGGCTGAACAACCCCAACTCTTTCAGCCTGTCCTCATAGGGGAGGTGCTCCAGCCCTCTGACCAATTTTGTGGCTCTCCTCTGGACTCTCTCCAACAGGTCCAGGTCTTTTTTATGTTGGGGGCCCCACATCTGAACACAATACTCCAGGTGGGGTCTCACGAGAGCAGAGTAGAGGGGGAGAATCACCTCCTTCGACCTGCTGCTAATGCTTCTTTTGATGCAACCCAGGATACGATTGGCTTTCTGGGCTGCAAGCACACATTTCTGGGAAGACAAATTGCTGAGAGAAAGACACTATGTTTTCTTTAATCTTATCGTTTTTTGTGAAAGCATAGTACGCACAGGATCCTTTTTTTTTGTTTTTTTATATTTCATGCCTTCACAGGTAATCTCAAGACACAGTTGTCTGGAAATAAGTTTTGGGTAGTGAAGTTTGTAGTTATTAAAAAGTAATTATGTGCTACATTGGTCTCAAATTTTTTGTTCTCAAATATTAGACAGCAATTGGTTAATACTGTATGTGACAAAAAACCTTTTGTCTTTTTAATAGGACTATGCGCCCTGTATAGACATCTACCTATATAGACATACATGTGTGTGCGCATTTGTGTGTGCTTGTTTAAATATAAAACGTTTCAGCTATTAATTTAAATTAGCCAAGAATCTTCTGCTTTGTAAAGATTTTTTCAGAAGAAGACAATCTTTTTACAGTTATGTATTTGTCTTGCTAGTCAGGTAGGCAGGCAGCAGAAAGGAATTTACATAAGCATGGAGGGACGTCTAAGGACAGATGACTGCATTAAGAACAGTAGAGGAATGTGCCATATATGCATATGTTGCCAGCCAATACTCAGTTTTTCTTTACGGAATCATGACAATGAACTGCTTTGCACAAAGGATGTTTTAAAAGCTACAAGTATGATTTCAGCCGAGTTCCTGGTTTCAGTTTAATGAAGTCTTCAGCATATTTGACCTGCCTCTGGGCTTCAGGTGGTAAACACTGCATCATGAACTAGCTCCTTCGGGCTGGCAAGGTCTTTATTTTATTACAGGCAAGGAAGATTTGCAGAATGATGTAAAAGATTCATATTCAGGAAATATTTGAAATTCTCAAGAGTCAGCAGACACTAGGAAAGATTGCAGACAACCCATCACCACACATCACTTGGTTTGGGTGCCAGGTAGTCTTACCTTGAACATGTTACCAGGTGCTGTGAGGAGGGAGGCAGGAGAATAATTTGCATATATAGAAGCATTTTTTCTTCCTTTTTTTCATGAAGATATGTTACAGATCTCAAGAGAATATATTACAGTATTTGAATTGTAATCTAAGCAGAGAAATGTTTCTGATAAATTAAAAAATGCCAAAGTGAAAGAAGGAACATTTGTTGCATATTAAAGCTGAAGGGGAAATTAAAACTGTAACTGGGGATGAACTGAACACCTGGTCAAGACACTCCATGTCAACACTGACATGACTGATGCTGGTGCAAGTGTATATAAGGAATTGGCTTTTATCACACCTTTGCAGACTTCTTGTAGACTTTGTCCAATTGTTCATTAATTTTTATATATATACATAAGCAGAAAGATGTGTTTAATTCACCTCAAAGTGTACAATAAAAAATGCCCAAACAAAGACATCATCTTGTTGTAAAACCAGACAGTTTTGTTTGCATCTTTTTTTGATGGCCCTTACCTGGTTAGATACTTTTCTCGATGTTAATAAGGAAGATCAGAGTGTATAGTCCAGCAGAAGAGGCCACAGATTTTCTAAGGATTATTATTATGTCACTAAGGATTAGTGACGTAAACATCACTAGAATTTTTTTAGCCCCAAGAGGTCCAGGTTAAATATTTCTGGAGGCTAAAGAGTTGTAGCGTCTGTGCTGCCTCAGCAATTGATTAGAGGGGCTGAATTTTCTCTTCTTATCTCTGGTGCAGATAAAGAAAGGAATTTTTAGTAAAAAAAGTTTTCTGATATTCTCATTTTGAATTTTTTGTAAGCAAGAAAACTTGCTTTTTATTTTAAAGAGGAAAAAAGATATTTTAAGACACGGAAGATGTATTACTCTTGCAGTGTCCTGTAAGTTGCTGAGTTTCTTATCACAAAAAGATTTATGTCCCATGATCTCAAAGATGCATTGCTTTTTACAGATGCTGTTGCAGCTGGGGAGATAGGAATGGTAAATGCTTCACCACATCCCTAAAAGAGAGATAACTGGTTTGCTAAGTGTTTTTATGTGCAAAGTAATGGATCACATTAATCTTTTCCAGGCTCAAGTAGGTATTTAAGAAGGCTTACCCTTAATGTATATCATCAGCTGTTCTATATCATAGTACATACACTAGGTAGGACATATGGTAAAGTGATCTTTTGCATGTATGCGTTCACACATGAATATTCACACTTGGATTTGGAAGCAAGAGCGTGAAGGACGAAGGAAAGTAACTAAACCCTTTCTTTTGAGTGTTTTGATTCTTTTCTCTAGGAAAGTATTCACCTGCTCATTGCTGTCTGAAAACACTGCATCATCTTAAATGGCATAGAGGTTTGCAATACGTTATCTACATGCTCAGCATCAAGCCTGGTTCAGCCTTGAGAGTGATGTAGGATTATTACGAAATCCTACCTTTCAGCATTGTGCAAGCTTTCTGCGATTATGATTTTTCTCGTAAACAGGATTTCTAAACTTAAATGACTTCTACTTCAACAGTAATCATACAATAATGTCCTCATGATTTTGAAGGGTTTAACACTAACTGGTCTGTACAAAATCTTTCTTTGTGCATGGAAAGGGCTTTCTGCAATCACCTGTGGAGCCTGCATGAAATTTGAAAAAGGAGTGACATACTGTAATTGAACTCTTAATTCTGATGCTGGAAGTCTTCTCAGCTTTTTTTGTGGAGTCAGTCCTATTCCTGGGTGTACTGCAACAATCCATCTTAAAAGCTGTAAATAGCTAAGACTGATAGGCAAGAGTCAGGCACGGTGGAGATATGCCAGACTCAATGAAAGTGGAAGGTGATTTTTGGTTAATGCCACTATTCAGATGTCTGCAATAGAGATGGGTCAGATAAATAGACTGAGGTTTTAAACTACTTTGACAGTTAAAGTATAGATGTCCTTGCAGCAGAGCAATGCTGTTTCTGCCAGAACTTCAGAATGTTTTGCCAGTCCTCCAAGAAACTTGTCTGAAGAATAATTTGAGATGCTTCCTTCTCATTTACTCACTTTTTTTTTTTTTTTTTTTTTTTTTTGGGGGGGGGGGGGTGGGGGGGGGGGGGAGTGGTCGTGTTTTTTTTTTTTTTTTTTTTTTTGGGGGGGGGGGAAGGTGGTGGGGTGGTGAGTTGTCGTGTTTTGTTTTGCTTTGCTTTGCAACATTAGAGCAATTAGGCAATAACTTTCCTTATTTCTGTATTTAAGGTATGGGTTTTGATCACAACAGCTTTTGCAAGCCATTTGGCTTATCCTCTACCAGATCATTTCACAAACAAGTATTACTTCTAGGAGAGGAAATGAGAATGAAAGAGGGAAGGAAGGCAGAGGAAAAGTTCAGGGATTTTGACCTGAGTCTCTGAATGTAAAGCAGAGATGTGCTCCTGTCACTGAGACTTCCAAGAAGATTTGTGTCCCAAGACATGTGGGATCTTTGGAGAAGCACAATAACATTACAGCTATGAAACCTCAATCATTCCAGTCCCCTCCTATGACAAAATAAGTCTCTGCTGCAGTGTTAATAGTAAAAATGCAACTTTTCCCAACTATCAAACTTTACAGTTATCTTAGATTAAGGAACAATGTCCCAAACTAGTTTTAGAAACTGAGATTTGTATCATCTAGACAAAATCCTCAAGGAAGACTTTGACTAGAATGAAGCTTTTGCACTGAGGTCTTCTGAAAAGCTAGTAATAAGGAACTTAAATTTCAACAGACAGTACTTTACATATTGAGAAACATATTTTATACTAAAATACAAAGGGAGGCAGTAAAAGTAGCTCAATTTTAACTTTTGGAAGAAATGAAGTATAAAACCTGCTGCTACTAACCTTTCTTACTTTTTGTCTTCTCTTCCCCTCACCCCAAACTGAAGTTCTGTAACTTTATACTGGCTATGTATGTTTGGGAGTACAGGGATATGATGCTTTGACTTGAGCTTTGATGGGTAATTTTTTTCTATTCCTCCATGTTTATTCATTAGCTTTTGGATTTAAAAAAGTACAAATAGATAGATTGCAGATGTGAGACAGAGTTTTGACTAAGTACAACTGAGAACTGATGTACTCAAAACCTCATCTAGACAGAAAAAGTCAAAACAAGATTACATTAAAAATACTTTCTTTTGAAATGGCTCTTCTTTTTGTTTTCGGAGATTGGGGAG
>NW_010115620.1:0-17093 GCF_000699245.1 Pterocles gutturalis
TATATATATATAATACCAGTAAACCCCATATAACGAATCCTACTTATCAATAGCACAAGCACTGAAAGAAAAAAAAACAAACAACCTTGCCTTCAAAACACATGACTTGCCATACTGGAGCAGGCTGGAAATGCCTCTATTTTAGCATCTCTTTCTGCCAGTCGTTCCCTAGGAAGGTGTGAGAAACCCATCATGGACAACTGGGGAATGATTTTCTTACAGGGAAATGAGTTTTGTCCTTGCTCCATCAGTTAGCAGCTGACCTCTGGCCTGAAGCACAAGGCTTCATATCTTTGACATAGTTATTTTTTATCGTAGGTAATGTAAAAATCTCAGACCTTCCAAAGACCTAAGAAAACAGATACACCTTGCAAAGTTCCCGCAGTAAAAAAGGAAAGGAAAGCTTATTTCTTTCTCTTTTACCTCTTCCTCTACAGAAAATTCAGATCAGAAGGAATCAGAGAAAAATACTTGAGGAGAGGTCACTCTGCTGAGCTTCTTTGAAACTCAGATAAAAGAACAACGATAAACCCATTGTCGAGAAGCGTTAGACGCTTTAATTCGATCCTACAAAACAGAGTCTCTCCAGGGGACTTCTCAGTCACAGACCACACAGAGACTTGCCTGCCCGCACGAAGTTTTTCTGCTGGAAGATGCTGGTGGCAGCTCAAGCTGCCTGCATTGGGCAGCTGATGCCAGCCTGTCAGGAAGGGAAAAAAGCATGTGGCGGTTTTCTTGGGTGATGATGGGAGAAAATTGCATGAACACAGTGACACTGAGGAAGAACTGTTCTATTCCAAGGATATGACACCAAGTCTTACTTCAAAAGTAAACTTCAGTTTTTGTAGACTTAATATTTTGATTTTTTTTAAAGGTGCAACATAGCACAAATAATTCAAACACTTGTTCACACTCAAAACTGGATAATGAAAGAGTTCATCATAAACCCTTGGCTGTGCAGCTCACAGTTGGGATGTAATTTTTACAGTGATGCTCTGCCGGCACCATAGTAGGTGGGAAGGAACACTTGGCACCTTCTCTTTACTGTGCAAGTAGGAGATTTTTATCTTCCATTTAGATAGTTAAATTCTGTGCTCTCTTCAATTACAAACCTCAATTATTTTAGGAACCACAGCTTCAGTGCCTGCAGCACAAAATCTATGCTAGTGGTACTAGGTGAAATCTGATGTTCTCTGTTTATTTTATAAGTGATCAATAAGGGTCAGTTTTGGTCTGTGACAAAGTTCATTTTTCCGTGAGTAGACATTGATGGAATAAGGTAGAAAGGGCTATAAAGTTATAATTTTGAAAATGTCTCTTATTATAGTGCAAATGTTATGAATTCTTTCTCTTTTTTTTTAACTTGACTTAGAAAACACAGAGTGCAGCTATCTTTGGTTCTCTTGTCTGACATGGCTTTGCCAGTCTGTAAATTTTCTTTCAAATTAGTAGACCGAATTTTCTTATCAACCCTTAGCAAGTCGCAATTACTGTCACTCTTTTCAGCCGAGTTAATAGGTTTGTGCCAACTAAACAGAAATTTTTGTCATAAATTGGGATTTTACTGAGTGCCCTGAATCCGCTGATATTGTTTTATACATAAGAGCTGTTTTAGAAGTAGAGGTGGCAGGCACAGCTCAACTCTGTTCTTTGACTTTGCAAATTGCACTGGACAATTCAACAAAAGCTGAGTGCATAAAGGATTATTCTTTTCCATCTTTTTTTGTGAGGGATTATATTTTTTGAGAATAACAATTTAAAGTAGAATAAACACAAGGCAACATGAACAAGATAAAGCTTTTGGAAAACGTGCACTTCAAATGTTTAGTCTATTGGGAATCAATGTGATGCCATCTAAAATGCCATGGAAAATGTTAACTAGTCACATATATATAGTACAAAATAGAAAGTTTTGATAATTAAGAAATATTTAGAACTAAGAAGAAAACACAGACCCCAGGACAGCTAGGCTTCCCTTGCCATGTTTTCTCAGTAATATTTGTGGGAAAGGATCATATATGGGGAAGAATGTTATATGGAGATAGGTGTTGATGGCAGTATCTGGTTACACTAAGGGTACTTCGCGTCTCTTGCTAGCACTTCCTGCCAATAAATAGTTTGACGCTGGCCCATCTTGGGGCTTTTGAGATTGTAGGAAAGCGATACGTGACACATCAGCCATGTGTTGGATGCTCAGCACCCATGTAGCCCGTGACAATTTTGGATGATGTCTCTTGTCAAGATGACTGAGCCAGCCCTTGCCCATTGCGTGGGATTTAAAGCCCTTTCTATAAGAGGTCAGGGTTTTACAAAGTGTTGCCTTGCAAAAAGAAAAAGTTTCCCTTGTTTAAGAAGAGCACGCTCGTTATGGGGCAGTGGTGCAAAAGAAGTGGTGGCTCCTCTTTCTCCTTGCTGGTCTTCTGTATTCAGCTGTGGGAAGGGGGAGCTGGCAGAGAAGATTTTCAGCTGAACATATATTTACATATATAACGTGGAGGGGGTGGTGTACAGGTTTTTCATAGGTTTTTCCGAGCTCCTTGCTCAAAATGAGCTAAAGCAGCAGTGAGACCTCTTGTGCCTGGTTGCAGTAGCCTGTGCTGGGGAGTCACAGAAGTGGGGGAACAGCCCAAAGACCATCTGCCCATCGTGTCCTGCCTCTGGCAGTGGCCAGGAGCAGATGCCCAGGGCCAGAGTATAAGAACTGTGCAAACACTGAGAGATAATTCCTCTGGATATCCTCTCCCAGCTTCCAGTAATCTGCTGTTTAAGGGCTTACTGACCTGGAAGTGGCAGCTACATGACTGCATCTAATAGCCCTCCACAGACCTTCCTACTGTGAAACTTGCCTTGTTATGCCCTTGTACAATGGGATTCAGTGACTTGAACAAGCAGTCCTAAATCAGAAATTTCCTTCATTTTAATGCTGGCTTAGGCCACCTCAAAAGCATTCTTCTAATATGATTGAAAATGTTTATATAACTGATATATATTTTTATTATTTAAAAGGTGTCTATGTACTTGTGCAGGTCGTCACATGTGAAAACCCAACCCCACAGCCTCCCTGAAGTTAAAGTCATTATAGTGTTATCAGTGTGAATAAATAAATCAAAATTATCAACAAAATTATTTGGTCCTGGAGTCCAAAACTGTGTCTGAAAACATTCATGACCGCAATGCAAAGCACGGGATGAGTTCCCTTAGACAGTGGTTCTGTTGTGTGGCACTACTGGCTATTCATCAAGGAGAGGAAAGGGTTATAATTTTAAAGGCTAGTGGAGGTTTTTTTTGGAGCAACCAATAAATCTGTGTTTTCTCCCTCTTACCACATATGAATCATATGTAGATATAAAACATCTGTTTCTTTGAAAAGAAAAAAAGAATAGTTACTGTGAGGGAGGAGCACAAAAACGTGAAGGGACACCTTCGGCAGAAATGAGGTGCAGCAGATTATATTTTGACATTGCTCTGTTCTCCGTAGATGTTTTCAGGCACAGATGCATATAGAATCTCATATAGTTTTTGTTGCCATAGTCATAGATATAAAAGAAAATACTGCGTTTCTCCCACACATTAAGATCCGGTTTTGTTCTCTGGTTTGTACTGAGGAGGGATGGTTTGATCCCAGCCGTGCTGGACTTTGAGGCAAAAGTGCATTGAAAACCCAAACCCCGGAGTGACTCCAAGGTGTGTAAATTGGTTTGCATATATTCAGCAACATCTAATTGTGCTGTGGCTTGTAGGTAGGAAGCAGCCTGCTTTTATGCATACTAAAACTTAAGGCAAGGCCTCATTGTCTGTTCAAAGAACATTAATCTATATACTGATTTGATAAAATTGAGGCAATGTTGCAGTCAGACCTACTCGCTCCTACTACTGGTGTCTTTCTCAGTAGGTGTTGTGGTATCAGGGCTCTTAGCCTGCAAGTATAAAGGGCAATACTTACTGTAAAGAAAGATGGTTCAAACTGCTGAAATTATGTTGTTCTGGGGTTTTAAGTCACATTCATGTTTCCAACAGAGAATTAATTTGATTGTCACTGGCAGAGTCTTTGCTCCCCATGGATGTATCTACAGAACTGTTTCTTCAGGGAACAATTAAATCGTACAGTGCTGAGAATAAAGGAGAAGAGTATGGACATAGTATAATAATAACAAATAACATATTTCACCCAAAATGTTCCTTTCATTACTTGCTTCTCTTCAGATCTCTTTCCTGGCTTGTCTTTTTATTTGTGTTTGTTTTGCATCAGCAGGAAGCAATCTCTTCCTGAATATATTTCCCCAAGTAACCTCACTAGAAATAACCCACATTTGATCATACAGAACATGTTTTGATGGGAACCAAAATCCAACTGAGTGAAGAACCTTAGATCCAAAGTGTGTATATATATTTAAAACCCAAACCAAATAAACTAAAAAACAGCCTTGTCCCCAATAAACCAAACCCTCAGGAATACAAGTTTCTGCTGATACTCTATTTCTACTCCTTTTCTCTTCCTTGGTTGCTTCTAAATGCAAAGTAAACAGCAATACTGCTTCAATAAATTCTGGATCAGGCTCCCGCTGTTCCTGTATAACCATCAAGAATATCCGTTTCAAAAATTTTGCAGTGTTAACCTAGCTTTCTAGCAAGGAAATATCATCAAATCTTACAAAGTTAATAGAGAGGACATTCTGCAGAGAAGGGATGAAAGATCTGATCCAGCTATGTTGGTGTAGTTGCATCTGAGCCCCTGTGTCTTGGAACCAAGGTGTATCAGCATAAAAATACGGCATCGCCAAATTGCTTTGAGACCCACAAAAAACTACTGCACCACTGTCCTGGTTTAATCTGGGGCAGAGTTAACTTTCTTCACAGTATCTAATGAGAGGCTGGTCTGGATTTGTGCTGAGGAGAAGCTGATCACATGCTGATGGTTCGAGCTGCTGCCAGGACAGTCAAGGACTTTTCCAGCATCTCTGCTGTGCCAGTGTCTGCAGGGGCAGGAGAAGCTGCGAGGGAGCACAGCCCCTGTTACTGGCCTAGGATCTGATCTTAGGTTTTGGACTGAAACCTAAAATTGCCAATGGTCTATTCCATATCATGCACGGCATGCCCAGCGTAGAGGTGAAATCTGTCCGGAAGTGCTTTCTCTTGCTTTGGGTTGTCTTCCTCTGGGTCACCTCTCTCTCAGGATCATCTCAATCTCTTGGACACTCGGGCTCTTATTTCCATTCTGGGATTACAGTTTCAGGATTCTCCCTGCTCCGGGATCGTTAGTTGGGAACAGGTTGAGCCTTGTCCATCGGGTGGTGAGCAGTATCACTGTGTATCACTCATTTGTATATTTGTATGTATTATCATTTTCAACATGATTGTGGTTTACTTTTTAAATTGTTCTTATCTCAATCCACGAGTCTTTTTTCCCTTCACCCCTTTAATTCTCTCCCCTGTCCCCGGGAAGGGGAAGGATGAGTGAGCGATTGTGTGGGGTTGGCTCCCAGCCAAGGGTAAACCCGTCCCATATGCATGCATAATTTAGATGCTATCTATAGCTCATGATTATTGAGAATAAAACACGGAAGAAAATGTCTTTGGAAACCTGGGGTGCATGGGTGCTGACAGGACACTGTAGCAGGGAACTGCCAGGCCTTGGAGAAGGGTTTCCGTCTCCCTCTGCCACTGCAAGTATTTTAAATCCCTGTTTTCTTGTATTTTTAAATCCTGATTTTAAGCCAGTCACTGCATCAAGGCCCTGGCTGAACAATTATTAGGGTAAAAAAGAAGTTTCTCTGACTTGAGGGACAAGACTCGTACCCTTGTGTGTTCCTATACACTGTCTCACTTAAAACCTGTGTGTTTTCTCTTCCTAAGTTTTCTGTGGTTCCAAAGACCACTTTCTGTGCAAGTCTTCATCTATCCTCTCAGCAGAATTAATTTCCAGGGTTTGTTGCATGCAACTGTCAACCACTTGGTTGTTCAGGTTGCTCTTCAGAACTTGGTGCTAGCAGTTCCTTAGCACAGGGTAGTTGTCCCTGAAATGGCGTGGTGACTGTAGGGACTGTTAATTTTTTATTTATCTGTTGTTTGCATTTAGAGGTACAAATGCTTGGGTTTTTTGTTGGGTTTTCTTCTGGTTTTTTATTGCCAAAATTCAACATCAGTGGCTACATAAAATGAAGCTGATCGAGGCTAGTAAAGTATACTTGGCTTGCTAGGGACTGCCTTTTAACGGGAATATTCAACATGCAGATGGGCTTAGAGAGAGGTTACCTAAGTTCAAGTGAGAATTTAAATGTAGATTCATAGATTTTTTAAGGCCAGATGGCACCACTATGATCATCTTGTCTGATCTCCTGCATAACACAGGCCATAGAATTGCACCCATTAATTCCCACGTCAAGCCCAATGTAACAGAAACGTGTTTCCTGCAGATGTTTCACTTCTCCATCGGGCCAAAATTTGAACTGACCTCACATCATCATCGAAATTAATGTTGTTACTACCCCAGATTACTGTAATATTAAAGAGGAATGCTTTCAAGGTCTCCACTGGAAACTTGGCTTGGTTGCAATTTTTTCCTTTTTTTTTTTTTTTTTTGTAAGATAGATGGAGCTGTATGGTTGTTTTTAGTAGTATTTAGTAAAAGCTCTAGAGAGATGATCTGATAACCTTGCTCTGTGATGTATTGGCATGTCAGAACAGCATATGGTGAAAGGAGGAAAAAGGCAAGAGAGAAACCCAAACCAGAGCTTCTTAGAAATGTCCTGAAAATTGGATTGGTAACTAAACAAAGGTTTCTTGCTACCAAAAGTAGAGCAGCAACAACAAAAAATTTGGTCTGCAAATCATTTTCCCTTCTTGCAGAAAATTATCGTCTTCTGCTTATTCTCTTTAGGAGCTTTTAATGGATATTGTTAATTTTTCCAGCAGGATTTCTCACTTTCCTGGAGAAACAATGAATCTGTGAAACTTTTCCAAAAAGCAAACCCATTTTGATGAACCCTAGCCAAATCCTAATGTTGCTGTGTCAGTCAGCCAGTACAAATGTTTCACAAAGTACTGTGAGCCCAGCTCCCTGGTCTTTGTTCGCCTGAAACGGCATTTGTTCTTTTGAATAGTCTTATTTGGTCTGACAGGAGCTAGGCACGTGAATAAAACATTATGCAACATGAATAATGATTGCAGAATTAGATGTTATGCGTGTAGCTGTTTTTAAGTAGGAATTAAAAAAAAAAGTGCAGCTATTGTTAATGTTAATTTTGCAGCATGAGCTGAAGTGAGTTGTATCAGATCTGGCTCAGACTTGGGAATTGCAACATTTCAAATATTCCTGCACTGCTCCAGGTGGTACTGAAATGAGCAACCGTGGGGTGGCAAATGGTGAGGGACAGTGACTGGGCAGGGAGTAGAGAGTGAATATCATCAGGAGAACAGATGATACAGATGTTAAAATGTATACAATATATATATAATACAGATGCTCAGCCTTCAATGCCTTTGCTCCTTTCTGCTCTCTGCGGTGAGAGCTTATGGCCACATGGTAAAAGATGTTGTGGAAGGTGGTGGTGGAACCCAGCCTGCCATGCTGCAGCCTCTTGCAGCTTCAGCTTAAGAGGGTATAAACCAAATGCTGTCTAGTCATGCATCCTATCTGAACATCCTTTTTTATATATGCAACTGTTAACTGTGGGCTGCCTTTGTTTTTTCATGGCTTTCAGAGAACAAGTGCTAAAAGCAATAATAAGTAAATAAATAAAACTTCACAAAACAAATCCAATCCTCAAACACATAAAATATAGAAGACTTCATTTGGGACACTGTGGGAAGAGATAGTCTGTTGGTGGAGATATCCAGAGACAAACAACAAGCCTTTTCTGACTGGGGCCAGAAGTACCTCGGTATTCCTCACTTGCTTCCTGGTCAAGAGGAATTTAATTTGCAATCTACTGAATAATCTCCAGAGCCCATAAGAAGTCTGTGAGGAGAAAGTAGATGCCATAGGAAGTAGGAAGAAAAACTTTTGGTGTTAGTTTGCAGTATTTACAACTCCTGACAGGATGCCTTTTAAAAATGAAGGTTTCAACGTGGCTTAGCACACGCGCACTGTAATTTGTCTGTCATTTCTCTGAAAGTTCATTGGCATTGTCAAGTCATGTTTAACTCAGTAGGGAAATATGGATTTCATCCTCAGTGATTTCATGAAGCATTTGATAGCCTTGAGGTTTCCTGCTAAAACTGCAACCTTCAATCTCCTCCCCACCTTCTCCTGAATTACCCTCCTTCTTCCTGTGACTTCATTACGCAAACAATCCAAAATGAATCATGAATGATTGTTTCAAACCATTATTGTTGTTTAAAAGGATTAAATTTTGGTTGTGCTGGAACACTTTTGTATCTGGAACCTCTCTGAATTCACGCATGAGTAGGTGTCCCTGGTGCTACAGCCAAATAATGGGCACTGACAAAAATCAGCTGTTGCATTGGTACAAGATGGCACGTGCCAAGCATAACAGAGAACCCTGCCTGCTGTGTTGGACATGTCAAGAGCAATATGACAGTGGTATACTGACATTCTTCTTACTGTTTTTAACTTTTATGGAAGAGTAGGAAACTCTCTTTGCAGCACCATACCTTCTGGGCTTGGTCCAAAACCCACTGACAGAAAATCTCAATCTCACGTCAACGAGCCAGGGCCAGCAGCAGATCTTTCTTGCTGTTGTTACAGACTTTATATTGAATCCAATAAACCTCATGTATCTGGAGAACGTTTAGTTTCCCATGCTCAACCATTTAGTTAAACATGTTCGTGGACTTCATTAACAAAAATAAAAGCTGACAGATTAAAAGGAATTTCATTAAATTCAGAGGTGTGCTCCAAGCTAGAAAAATGCTGATCCTCAAAGTTCAAACCTGAGTTAAGCAAAGCACTGTTTGTGTGGTCTTTGGACCGGTTAAATATTCCATCGTTATGACAAAATAAGAATGTTCATATCAAAACGTTCTTTATTATTTATTTTTCACTCTTGTACTGTTTTTGCTTTTTTTTTTTTTAAATCTGATTTAATGTGCAAACATACCATTTTTATGAAGAAGTTCAGAATAGCATCATTTTACCTGCTGTTTTTGGTTTGTTTGTTTTTGTTTTTTTAAAATCTGATTTAATGTGCAAACATACCATTTTTATGAAGAAGTTCAGAATAGCATCATTTTACCTGATAAAAAAAAGCAATTTTTAGAAACAAAAGTCTGTGCCATTAAGAAAACATGCATTTATTCATGGTACGAATGAGCATAATTGCAAAATACTGCTTTTAAGAATCCTGTTTTCAGCTGCATTCAGTGTCTGACACGTGACCATGAAGCACTGCAGAATTAGTTCCACTGCAGAATTCTGTTCCTTCAAAAAGACAAGAGACTTGTGTTCTGTTGGTTATGACTTGAAGACAACTTCTAATCATCAGAACCCAACAGGGTACCGTGCTGACATTGTCTTTCAAACTGGAGCTTGGTTATCAAATTGGAGGAGGGAAAGAATGGAGATCTTATTTTCTGCTGACTGTGCAAAATTGACTGTTTGCTAAACTTCATGAGTAGATTATTATCACGTGTTTTTGTCTTCCTGCTTAGACAAAACAGAGCTGGCTGCAGGATATGGGGTATGACAGAGTGTATTACTGTTAACTTTCAATCTCAAGTGTTGGTTTCATCTCGAACACGGAGTGCCCTTTAATAGCTGTGCCTCGTACTTCAAAATATACCCACTCCTGCTTTGATGCAGATTGGAGAGGATCCCACACTGACATGCTGTCAAAGCTTCACTGAAGTGGGAGAAGAAAGGTGTGTGTTAATGTGACAGATAAGAGAAGAAGCAGGACTCCACGTTGAAACCGTTGTAGGGCAGAACCAGCTGCCATCGGTAGAACATTGTAATTGGATATTTCCTCCTCAACTTTTCCAGCACCTCAGCAAAACACGCAAGGCTTGTTTTGGGGGCACATTTGTTTTGAGAATTGGTGTGGTTAAACCCATATTGTGTATTAATAAGTAGATCTGGACATAACACTGTTGAAACATCTATAGCCAAATATTTCTCATTTAATGTGATGTGTGTCAGCATGTTGTGGTTCTGTCTCTGCTGAAGAGCTCATGAACCCTGATCAGTAGTAAATCATTGTGGAGAACTCCCAAACTGATAGAGAAGAGCCTTCACATCTCCCCTTCATATTTGTACTTTTACTACCAGCTCCTTCCAGAATTCAAGAGTGGAAAGACAGCATCCACACAAGAAACTTCTAATAATAATTCTGTAGCTATATTGCTAACACCCCATATAATCACTATTTGTTCTTACAGATGGAATAAGTCCCTGTAATCCATACATAAGCATTTAATTTTAGATAGGCACCAGGTTTCCAGTGATGAGTGGTGTAAATTTTAATCACATTTCAGAAGCATATTTCCTTCTTAATCCAGTCTTTTTCATTAGAACACAAAATAACATTTCTGGTCATTTTGGATAGATTTTTTTCTTTGCTTTTGTCTATTTAAATACAAAAAATGTGGACAAGTAGAGAAAAGCCTGTTGACTGAGACAAATTAAATGTGTATGGAGTAATTCATACACAAGATTTAATTTTTTTCCCTCCTTCTCTGTAAAGGTATGATAATTTTCTGAATAAAAATCTTAAACTTCATGTTACTATGATCTATTAATGAAAACAAATGTTAGCTTCATTTCAGAACTATTATTTAACATATTACATAATATAAAGCTTAATCTCTCAGTTGTTATTCGAAGCTCACATTGTTAAACTTCAGATATTGGAGGAAATACACATATAATTTAATCTAGTGGGAGGCCTCTGCCAAGGGAATACATAGACTTAGTTTTCCAGCCAGGATTAACCTATTGATCTCCTTTTCCCAGATAAGAAACCTAAGCATACAGGTGAGTACGTGCTGAAATGGAGCCTGACAATCTTATTCTGAAGGTGCACTACTCTGAGTAGAAATATCTTGTTAAACTATGGCTCATTGAGACACTCCACCCCAAAATTTAGCCATTCAGGTTGGGGGCTATAATCTAAAAGGACAAATCAAGCGTTCAGATTTAAAGCAGGAATAGCATGTCATTTCTGAAAATAAACTCAATAGCTCTAAAAGGTTGCATTTTTTGGTGTTTCCAATTTACAGATCCTTTTTCTCTCTGCTGACTGAATATCGTCTTTCTGCTCTGCCACAATAACACCTGAAGTTTTGTGATACACAGGCTTTGGCAGTATTATTGACTTTAAAAGTTCCTCTCTCGTTCACATTACATTGTATTCAACTCCCAAGATAAGTTCAGGGAAATACGATATAGATCTGATCCAATTTATCTCAAGAATAAGATAATGGTCGGAAGAAGGTGCATCCTGTTATCTCTCTTTAGGAATTACCTAAATGTGTTAAAACTCCAAGCCTAACTATTTTTAAGAGTTAAGCTGATGGAGCTTGATGCCTCTATGAAGGAATCATATGAGAAACATGCCCAGAATAACAAGTGACTGGATTTAACAAGCCAGGAGGTCCAATTTTCCTGATAATTTTTCTTAATTGTGTTTTGGGGGGCTTTTTACTCTGGGTTTCTTGGCTATAATGGGTAGTAAAAATAATCCTCGTCATTGCTTTGATATACCCAGCAGCCAAGTAAGTCTCTTCCATCTATTTCTACTCATCCCCAAGGACCCTGCAGTCAAGCTGCCCGACAAGGTATAATTAATTTATACTTTGTACCCCAAGGAGAAACAGCTGAATGTTCACTGGCTTGTATGTTCTAACACATTGATGCCTTACTAGCTGGGATCTTATTAGTGTTTATTTGAATACCGATAATAAACAAAGCTGTATCCTTTGCCCTTCATTTCCTTCTTGAATGTAATAAATCAAATTCAGGCACTAATCATATTACATCAACTTATTATTATGGTAATTCATACTAATAAAGGGCCTGACCTTGCTGCTCCCACTGCAGTTAGTTGTGAGGACAGATGGGTATCAACTGAAATATTAAAATACGAAACATAATGCTTAAGAATTAGCTGTGATTTAAAAATCAAATCTCAGATTTGAATTCCAGCACTGACTGATGCTGAATTTCTGCACAGGGCAACAGAAGCTGCATGATTCTTAGTCCAGCTCATGAATACACCAGCATGTTGGCATGGGAGCCTGAACCTCAGCTCCTCGTCTGACAGCTTCCCTCTTTGTGGTCACTGGCAGAGCAAAACGCCTGCTCTAATTGACAAGAATCAATCTGTATTATTTTTTATCAATTTAATAGGGAAAAAAACCACAAGTTTTTAAGTAATTCTAATTTTGCTGTAATGGAAAGGATGTATTTTTCCAAACTAGTGAATGTTGGTACAATTTTCATCTGGAGAATTTTATTCATTTTATTATCTTCTAATTTGGTACTTCATTTTCTCATCCAGTTCTAAACTGAGCTGTCAAAAAGCTAGGTTGTAGTACCTAGGAATTGTGCAGAAAGAAAGAAGAAGGAAAAAAAAAGTCACATTTCTGTGTTCTTTTATCTCCTTAACTTACCAGGAGCACTCAGTCTGAACCAGGACTTCAATAGGGAGAAAATACAACTACAGAACAGCACATGAAAAGAAAGAAAATTGTAAGTAGCTATTAAATGTGGTATTCTGATGGATTAGCATATGCATAAAGCAGTAATGATTCTTGAATTTTATATATATATATCATCCTTTGTATTTCATTGGAAATGTTAAGTAGCGAAGTTCTGGTAAAGAGTGGTGAGGTCATGAAGGGGTTACAGAAACCCCTTGTCCAAAACCAGGGTGCTACAAGTGTGGGGTGTGAATGACTCCGAAAATGAATGGATATGTTGGCAATTATCCTTTTGGAGGCCAAAGTCACATGGAACCCACCACTGGTACTAAAGAGTTCAGTGGCTTGGCACGTATGTGAAATATTCTGTGAGCTTGTTTTGGGGAGATGCTCTGTATAGAGTATTTACAACACCATTGTAAGGTAACTGGAATTCGAAAAATGAATGGTAGATTATACAGTCCCACTTGATCCATCACTTACAGAATTAGTGCTGACTCACAATGTGGAAGGCTGGATGCATGGATGGTAGTATAGACCATAAATACAGGAGATTTCTGCCATTGTTGCCAGGACCTTGCAGCTTGGGAGACACTCTGTGCAGGGAATCAAGGATGACATCTGAATGTCCAGCTGCTCTTGTGGCTTCCTTTCTCCTTCTTTAGTTTCCCCCTCTGGAAATCTGTCCATCTTGCAAAAGTGAGGATGCTGATGCATCATCCTGTATCCCAATGTGCACAGGCGAATGTATAGGCAAATTTTTTAAATCCAGAGAAATTATTCCATTTCCTCTGAGGCAGATAATGGTCAGCACAGTGAAGTAAAGGCAGTTCCATGCTCTTCTTTAAGGACTGATGAAATATGTTATTTAATTACTTTCTCTTCTGGATACCAGGGAAACTGTTGTTGTTGTTGTAGTTTGTAATAATAATGCTTGGCATGTTTTGTTGGACATTTTATTACATATATTTTTAGAACTTAATTTAATTCAACATCACATTAGGAATACATATATATTAAATCCCCAAGTCATGATTTTTCTTTTTTTCCCCCCCTCCTCACATGCATTTAGTGAAAGAAACATTTCCAAAATTCCCATCTGTTCTGCATGTAAATTCAGCTAATTATACACTGATTGACAAGGCTATAAAAGGACATTTTGGTGAGATGATAGGTTTAGCAGCCTGCTGCACTAAAAATTAACATGTGTAGGCATTCTGCAATTTTCCCATGGAAACTGTATGTAGGAGTCAGGGAGATACAAATATACACAACAAAATGTGCTCTGACTGTCACCCGTATACTATCAGAAAGGGCTTGGAGTTGTTTCCATGTATTCACCCATACTAGAGTAAATGTGCACGTTGGGAGGGATTAATAATCCGACAATAATGACACAGCTTCAAAGTCTTGCCCACCCCTTACCTGAATCAGCAGGTTCTAATTCTTTGAGGTTCTGTTGTTGGCTTGAATGGAAGCTGACAGCCCAGAGGGCTCTGGATGGGTGTACAGGCATGTATGAGATGGTCAAAGTGGATGAGCTGAATTTCTAGCCTTGGTGGAACCCTGAAGCCCAGCTGAGAGTAATAAAACAGTGGGAAGGAGTTTTGTCTTTTGAGAGAACGTGGAAAACATAGAGTTCTCAAACAAAAAGATGTTAGGTGCTTTGTTTTCTTAAAAATATGCATATAGTGGTGGTGGTGGTAAAATAAAGAGAAAAGCACTGTACTGTTGTACCTAGAGAAACATTTGCCTTTCTTCCTACATATATTCTCATCATTAATGCTCATACTTTATCCAAAAGGATGACAGATTTAGCAGTTGAGCACCTTGGACGCACTGCAGCACAGTACTGACAGCTGCAATAATAGATTTTGGGCATTAGCAAACCTCCTGCATTTGAACTTTAAATGCTAGACTTTTGTCTAAATATAGGTGTGATGCAAGCTGAGACATGCTCTAAGTAAATTTGTAATAAACCACATAAATTTTAAAATAATGCATATTATGTTTTGTTGTCCTTTCTGTTCTTTGTTTTTCTTGTTTTGGATTTGTCATCTATGTAGAGCACTTTCACTTGAGACAAGGAAGAGGAGAGTTTATGTCAGAATGTAACAGTCCTGGGTATTAAACCTAAAAACCTCTCGTTCTAGAACAGCGGGGTGTTTATGAGAGAATCTGGGAGAAACATTATCAGAAAATGTTGACAGAAATAGAAGGAGATTGAATGCAGGAAAGGTCAAACAGAAATCAGACAATTTCTTAATTGTATTATTAACAAAGGTAATTAAGCATTGGAACGGATTAATAATGGATGTGGTTCATGCACCATGCATGAGGATCTTTAAAATAAGATGGATTCTCTTCCTAAAATTCTAATTTCAGCATGAGTTGTTGAGTTAGATGAAGGGACCAGGAAATAAAATCCCAACATATGGTGCAGAAGAAATACAGTATTTCTGATGGCCTTGAAATTTCTGATTCTGGAAAAATCCACTAGGAGAAAATTCAATTGTTCTACTAACGTGAAAGGATCGTATAATAAGGTTAGAAAATTAACACATCTTGTATGAAAGCTGTAACCATATCCATGCTGAAAGAATACCATGCAAAATTCATTTTTGTCTGCTCGGTTTGAGTTGCTGGGAGGGGAGGAAGACCTAATCCTCCAAGGCAGCACGTTTAGGAGCAGCAGGGGCATTAGGAAGTTAGCATCTTGCTAAAAGTGCATTGATCGTACTGTGCAGAGGACCCAGGTAAGAGGTTCCATATACACAGCATGGTTTAGTATTCACAGATAGACACTCCCAAGCCACTACCCTTATTAAAGTTTGAAAGTACACCTGGTTTATGAGTCTCCCAGCACCTGTACTCCCATAAATTTTTTTTGTAAATGCTTTAGCTTAGCCCACAGAATAATACTGGTTTTGTGTGGGTTTTTTTTTTCTTTTTTTTTTTTTTTCCAAGATTATACATGAAAGGATTCTGATGTATTTTTATATTTTTTGCCTTGGACACAGTGTCAATATAACACTCATTGATCACAACAAGGGGTTCCTGGCCATAGTTCCCAGCCACTCGCAGGGAGCTTTGGGTTTCCTAAGTTGTTTTTTGCAGTTTTCGTGTTTAACAGGGTGGGAGAAGGAAAAGGGAAGGAAACGACAAGGTTGAACTGCTCCTCGGATGCTTGCTTAGCCACAGAACCATGCCACTGCTATCCTGTCACCCCCTTTCCTTTTGTGAAGTCTGAGGGTTGCACAGGACACGGTTCACGAGCATGGTTTAGCCCTTACAGTCCTGCCCTAATGGGAAAAGCTGAATGTGGAAATGATACGTTTTAGTAAATTAAGTGCCTTTTTATGAATTAAATGGCTCATCCCTCAGCAGGCAACAACTGAAAGCTCTGCTCCAGATGGAGAATGTCAAGCTCTTCATATTGTAATTAATCTAAAGCAAACGTCTAGCTAATTTAATGAGTCGTAGTTCACAGAACAATGTCAGTAAGGACCAAAACATTGGCCAAGATCTGTGGGGAACCTTAAATCAGAGAAAGCTAATACCATTGGCACCTCGAAAGCACTTCTACAGAGAACAGCAGTAACAACTCTCGCAAGTCAATCCAAAGCAACTATCAGCTTCTCTATCTCGTGCTTAACATGACCGCACATTGTGCTTGCTGTCTGCAAATGAGAGTAACACTGTGCTTGCCACTCCATGTCATTTGGTGACATGCAGAAGAGTCTAAAGGACTCTGATGCAATGAGAAGGGGGGTGGAAATACTGAAATATTTGCAGATAGTGAAACCAATAGGAAGTTTATAATTGATTGTAGAAACAGTCAATGAAAAGGTTTGAAATTAAAGATTGATATGGACTGATGAAAGGAGAGATCCACATGTTTGTAAAAACAACCACTGCCTAATGAAAATATTGTCCAACTTTGGTATATAAACTTCTTTATTTTAGTTTGCACAGTTTAGCTGTTGTATTTCAGGTAGCACATAAAATAACCAAGAAGAAGGTTCCAAGCTCCTCTCCATAATGGAAACAGCAACTGTTTCAGTGCTGTTTAAAGCTGTAGCATAGAAAAACTATGCACAAAGAAATGATTGGCACAAACAATAGCTGTCTCTTTGGCAACTGTCACTTCATTTGTTGGTAGCGATTTGGGTCGGTTTGGTGATAGTTATTTGCAATAACTTCCCCCTTCATGACTGACTACATCTGTAAAATGATTCCATGACAAATCAAGTGCAGTGCTTATTTTTTTTTACGGTAAGCTTGTTAGAATATTGAACAATCCTACTATCAAAGAAACATCCAAAGTATAGGGCACAGTCAAACCACACATTAGAAGGAAAGCACAAAATATGTAGCAAAACTGTCAGACTGCCAGACACTGGGGACTGAGACATGAGACAGGGATAAAAGGATTTTTTTTTTACAAGTTGTTTTCTCTATATTATTATTTCATGTATTTAAAAAAATTATTTCTT